>NW_026707318.1:0-29561 GCF_902713425.1 Acipenser ruthenus
GGATGTGGGGCTCTGTCTGTCTGTCTGTCTGTCTGTCTGTCTGTCTGTCTGCAGCTTTAATGAAACTAAACTCTTTTCAGAATGTAGTAAACTAACACAGACCCCAAGAAGAAGGGATTATATTGTAGCGTCAAACTGAACAGGATTGTGGGGCTCTGTCTGTCTGTCTGTCTGTCTGTCTGTCTGTCTGCAGCTTCAATGAAACTAAACTTTGGAGAGACTTCTAGTGGAAACGTTTGCCGTTGAATTCACACTGAAGACGCTGAGAAAGACTTCTAGTGGAAACGTTTGCCATTGAATTTACACTGAAGACGCTGAGAAAGACTTCTAGTGGAAACGTTTGCCATTGAATTTACACTGAAGACGCTGAGAAAGACTTCTAGTGGAAACGTTTGCCATTGAATTCACACTGAAGACGCTGAGAGAGACTTCTAGTGGAAGCGTCTGTCACTGAACTGGTTAAGTTTCTCTCAATGTTTTGAATGTGAAATTGTTTCCAGATGTTGAAGCCGTTTCGGGATTTCGTTTCAACATCTGGAATCTCGTGCTGCGACTCTCAAAACACGTCAACGCCCACGAGTTCACTGACATCCTGTGAACACACAACTCTAAAAAACATTCTCTCATCTCTTATTAGCTTTATTAACATGATCACTGGCCCCTCCCTTTAAAGGAGCGCTGACCATCTTTAAAATCCATTCTCTCACCCTCTTATTAGCTTTATTAACATGATCACCGGCCCCTCCCTTTAAAGGAGCGCTGACCATCTTTAAAATCCATTCTCTCACCTCTTATTAGCTTTATTTAACATGATCACCGGCCCCTCTCTTTAAAGGAGCGCTGACCATCTTTAAAAATCCATTCTCTCACCTCTTATTAGCTTTATTAACATGATCACCGGCCCCCTCCCTTTAAAGGAGCGCTGACCATCTTTAAAATCCATTCTCTCACCTCTTATTAGCTTTATTAACATGATCACCGGCCCCCTCCCCTTTAAAGGAGCGCTGACCATCTTTAAAATCCATTCTCTCACCTCTTATTAGCTTTATTAACATGATCACCGGCCCCTCCCTTTAAAGGAGCGCTGACCATCTTTAAAATCCATTCTCTCACCTCTTATTAGCTTTATTAACATGATCACCGGTCCCTCCCTTTAAAGGAGCGCTGACCATCTTTAAAATCCATTCTCTCGCCTCTTAATTAGCTTTATTAACATGATCACCGGCCCCTCCCTTTAAAGGAGCGCTGACCATCTTTAAAATCCATTCTCTCACCTCTTATTAGCTTTATTAACATGATCACCCGGCCCCCTCCCTTTAAAGGAGCGCTGACCATCTTTAAAATCCAGTCTTCTGTTGAAATGAATGTAGGCCAGTGTTGATTTTTGGCCTTAAGTCTGTGTGTCTTTTTTTTTCCAGCATTTTCAATATTCCCAGTGATGTTCCCCGGTAAGCGATGGGGGGTGTGTGTCAGGGCACCCGAAAAACCTTTCCAGCCGTTCTACGCATGGGACCCCAAGAATTTAGGGGTGAGTGTGTTGTGTCTGTCCTGTCTGTCTGTCTGCAGCTTTAATGAAACCAAACTCTTTTCAGAATGTAGTAAACTAACACAGACCCCAAGAAGAAGGGATTATATTGTAGCGTCAAACTGAACAGGATTGTGGGGCTCTGTCTGTCTGTCTGTCTGTCTGTCTGTCTGTCTGTCTGCAGCTTTAATGAAACTAAACTCTTTTCAGAATGTAGTAAACTAACACAGACACCAAGAAGAAGGGATTATATTGTAGCATCAAACTGAACAGGATTGTGGGGCTCTGTCTGTCTGTCTGTCTGTCTGTCTGCAGTTTTATTGAAACTAAACTCTTTTCAGAATGTAGTAAACTAACACAGACCCCAAGAAGAAGGGATTATATTGTAGCGTCAAACTGAACAGGATTGTGGGGCTCTGTCTGTCTGTGTGTGTCTGTCTGTCTGTCTGTCTGCAGCTTTAATGAAACTAAACTCTTTTCAGAATGTAGTAAACTAACACAGACCCCAAGAAGAAGGGATTATATTGTAGCGTCAAACTGAACAGGATTGTGGGGCTCTGTCTGTCTGCCCTGTCTGTCTGTCTGTCTGTCTGCAGCTTTAATGAAACTAAACTCTTTTCAGAATGTAGTAAACTAACACAGACCCCAAGAAGAAGGGATTATATTGTAGCGTCAAACTGAACAGGATTGTGGGGCTCTGTCTGTCTGCCTGTCTGTCTGTCTGTCTGTCTGCAGCTTTAATGAAACTAAACTCTTTTCAGAATGTAGTAAACTAACACAGACCCCAAGAAGAAGGGATTATATTGTAGCGTCAAACTGAACAGGATTGTGGGGCTCTGTCTGTCTGTATCCCAGTCTCTCTCTGTCCCTCTGACGTGCAATGCCTCTTTCTTTCCACAAGGTGGCGGTGATCTTGCTGGGGATTTTCCAGGTGTTGCTGGCGATCCCTATTCACGTCGCTGAGATTCATCCCATCTCCAGAATCGCTGCCCCCTTTTTTCTCGGAATAATGGTACGTTCTGATTTCTAGATCGTCCAGTTGACCCCCCCTTTGAATGTCTCTTATGGTACAGGACACTGTAAACTAATAATATATAAAACTATGCAGAATGAAACTCAGGGGGGACTGTCTGAATCGTGTTTGGTGTTGCTGTATAATATATAAAACTATGCAGATTGAAACTCAGGGGGACTGTCTGAATCGTGTTTGGTGTTGCTGTATAATATATAAAACTATGCAGATTGAAACTCAGGGGGACTGTCTGAATCGTGTTTGGTGTTGCTGTATAATATATAAAACTATGCAGATTGAAGCTCAGGGGGACTGTCTGAATCGTGTTTGGTGTTGCTGTATAATATATAAAACTATGCAGATTGAAGCTCAGGGGGACTGTCTGAATCGTGTTTGGTGTTGCTGTATAATATATAAAACTATGCAGATTGAAGCTCAGGGGGACTGTCTGAATCGTGTTTGGTGTTGCTGTATAATATATAAAACTATGCAGATTGAAACTCAGGGGGACTGTCTGAATTGTGTTTGGTGTTGCTGTATAATATATAAAACTATGCAGATTGAAGCTCAGGGGGACTGTCTGAATCGTGTTTGGTGTTGCTGTATAATATATAAAACTATGCAGATTGAAACTCAGGGGGACTGTCTGAATCGTGTTTGGTGTTGCTGTATAATATATAAAACTATGCAGATTGAAACTCAGGGGGGACTGTCTGAATCGTGTTTGGTGTTGCTGTATAATATATAAAACTATGCAGATTGAAACTCAGGGGGACTGTCTGAATCATGTTTGGTGTTGCTGTATAATATATAAAACTATGCAGATTGAAACTCAGGGGGACTGTCTGAATCGTGTTTGGTGTTGCTGTATAATATATAAAACTATGCAGATTGAAACTCAGGGGGACTGTCTGAATCGTGTTTGGTGTTGCTGTATAATATATAAAACTATGCAGATTGAAGCTCAGGGGGACTGTCTGAATCGTGTTTGGTGTTGCTGTATAATATATAAAACTATGCAGATTGAAGCTCAGGGGGACTGTCTGAATCGTGTTTGGTGTTGCTGTATAATATATAAAACTATGCAGATTGAAGCTCAGGGGGACTGTCTGAATCGTGTTTTTTTCGTTTCAGTTTGTCGCCTCTGGAGCTCTTAGTGTCGTCGCTGAGAAAACCCCTCAAAGGATTACGGTAGGTCGCCCCCCCCTTTAAGGTGATATCCTTGGCTTTGACTTTAGCTGCAGTTCAATTCAGTTCAATTCAATTCAATTCAGTTGAATTCAGTTCAGTTCTGCTTTAGTAGTTTTCATTGCTAATGACATTAGGTAAATAAAGTGAACAAATATATACATTTATATTTAATACATTTAGAAATTAAAATTGACCAGTAAATATTTAAATGAAATAATCTTTCTCTCTCTCCCTTCTCTCTATCCCCTCTCTCCCTTCCTCTCTCCTCTCTCCTCTCCCCTCTCCTCTCTACCCTCTCTCCCCTCCCCTCTCCTCTCCTCTCTCCTCTCCTCTCTCTCTCCTTTCTCCTCTCTCCCATCTCTCCTCTCCCCTCTTCTCTCCTCTCTCATCTCCTCCCCTGTCCCCTCTCCTCTCCTGTCCTCTCTCCCCTCTACTTTCTCCTTTATTCTCTCCTCTCCACTCTCTATCTCCTCTCTCCTCTCTCCTCTCTCTCCTCTCTCTCCTCTCTCCTCTCTCCTCTCTCTCCTCTCTCCTCTCTCCTCTCTCCCCTCTCTTCTCTCCTCTCTCTCCTCTCCCTTCTCCTCTCCTCTCTCCCCTCTCCACTCCTCTCTCCTCTCCTCCCCTCTCTCTCTTCCTCAGATACGAGCTTGTCTCTGGGCTGGCCTCTCTGCGGTGGTCCTCGCCCTGGTGGCTGTCGTTCTCTATTCTGTCGCCTTACACTACATAAGATCTCAGCCCAAGGGAGAAGACGTTTATAAGATATATGGATTTGTCAGATCCGTCAATGTAAGAGTCCTCCAGTTACACTGGACTGGAATTACATTGTAACTGCAGTTTAATATCACTAGACTAGACTGGAATTACATTGTAACTGCAGTTTAATATCACTAGACTAGACTGGAATTACATTGTAACTGCAGTTTAATATCACTAGACTGGACTGGAATTACATTGTAACTGCAGTTTAATATCACTAGACTGGACTGGAATTACATTGTAACTGCAGTTTAATATCACTAGACTGGACTGGAATTACATTGTAACTGCAGTTTAATATCACTAGACTGGACTGGAATTACATTGTAACTGCAGTTTAATATCACTAGACTGGACTGCAATTACACTGTAACTGCAGTTTAATATCACTAGACTGGACTGGAATTACATTGTAACTGCAGTTTAATATCACTAGACTGGACTGGAATTACATTGTAACTGCAGTTTAATATCACTAGACTGGACTGGAATTACATTGTAACTGCAGTTTAATATCACTAGACTGGACTGGAATTACATTGTAACTGCAGTTTAATATCACTAGACTGGACTGGAATTACATTGTAACTGCAGTTTAATATCACTAGACTGGACTGGAATTACATTGTAACTGCAGTTTAATATCACTAGACTGGACTGGAATTACATTGTAACTGCAGTTTAATATCACTAGACTGGACTGGAATTACATTGTAACTGCAGTTTAATATCACTAGACTGGACTGGACTGGAATTACATTGTAACTGCAGTTTAATATCACTAGACTGGACTGGAATTACATTGTAACTGCAGTTTAATATCACTAGACTGGACTGGACTGGAATTACATTGTAACTGCAGTTTAATATCACTAGACTGGACTGGACTGGAATTACATTGTAACTGCAGTTTAATATCACTAGACTGGACTGGAATTACATTGTAACTGCAGTTTAATATCACTAGACTGGACTGGAATTACATTGTAACTGCAGTTTAATATCACTAGACTGGACTGGAATTACATTGTAACTGCAGTTTAATATCACTAGACTGGACTGGAATTACATTGTAACTGCAGTTTAATATCACTAGACTAGACTGGACTGGAATTACATTGTAACTGCAGTTTAATATCACTAGACTGGACTGGACTGGAATTACATTGTAACTGCAGTTTAATATCACTAGACTGGACTGGAATTACATTGTAACTGCAGTTTAATATCACTAGACTGGACTGGAATTACATTGTAACTGCAGTTTAATATCACTAGACTGGACTGGACTGGAATTACATTGTAACTGCAGTTTAATATCACTAGACTGGACTGGAATTACATTGTAACTGCAGTTTAATATCACTAGACTGGACCTAAACCAGGAATGGAGTCTTGTTTCCAGTGCTGTATAATTACAATCTAAGGCTTGTTGATGTGATTCAGTTTCATTTCTTCGCAGGATCTGATCGCGGGGACTGTGGGGGTTTTGATCTTCTTTGATTTGGTGGCGTTGATTCCCCAAGCGATACTCTGCTATTCAGCACTAAAAGGACTTCGCAGTGAACCCTGAAATTGAAGACACCCCAAAACTGTCTCTCCTCTCTCCCCTCTCCATTCTCTCCTCTCTCATCCCTCCTTGCTCCTATTTCTTCACTCATCTCTCCTCTCCTCTCTCCTCTCCTCTCTCCTCTCTCCTTTCTCCCCTCTCCTCTCTCCCCTCTCCTCTCTCCTCTCTCCCCTCTCCTCTCTCCCCTCTCCTCTCTCCTCTCTCCTCTCTCCCCTCTCCTCTCTCCTCCTCTCTCCCCTCTCCTCTCCTCTCTCCCCTCTCCTCTCTCCTCTCTCTCTCCTCTCTCCTCTCCTCTCCCCTCTTCCCTCTCTCTCCCCTCCTCTCCCCTCCTCTCTCCCCTCTCCTCTCTCCCCTCTCCTCTCTCCTCTCCTCTCTCCTCTCTCCTCTCCTCTCCTCTCCCCTCTTCCCTCTCTCTCCCCTCCTCTCTCCTCTCTCTCTCCTCTCCCCTCAGTGTTTCCAGGTCGTGTCGCTCTTCCCCTTCAACAGCCTCTTTCATTAACCAATCAGCTGCTGCTTCCCCTGTTGACGGACACGCTTTCAGAGAGTTACCCAGAAGACACTGCTGTCCCAGGAAGTGAAGCAACAACACACTTCCTGAAAAGAAGCACGCAAAACTGAGCACTTTCCTTAACCCAGCATTGTATAGTAGCTAAAAATATATATAATCCATATATAATCAGACTCCTATTGCACAGCAGCGTCTCCCAGTCCAGGTTTTACTACCAGCTTGATCAGCCCCAGTGTGTCTAGCTAACAAGCTCAGGTGTGTCTTATTATTAAACTCCTAGTGAAACCAGGACTGGATCACACTGCTGTGCAGCGGGAGTCTCATTCCCAGCCTTGCTCGAGTTGTAAACAGAAGGGATATTTCAAGGGGGGCTTGCTTGTATCCTCAGTACGTTACCTCTTACAAGTGTTATATACTGGCCTGTATCTGTTTTTAATAAACATTCAATATGAATACTAAACCAATTGGATTGTGCATTCCATTGCAATAGCTGCCTGTCTGTCTGTCTGTCTGTCTGTCTGTCTGCAGCTTTAATGAAACTAAACTCTTTTCAGAATGTAGTAAACTAACACAGACCCCAAGAAGAAGGGATTATATTGTAGCGTCAAACTGAACAGGATTGTGGGGCTCTGTCTGTCTGTCTGTCTGTCTGCAGCTTTAATGAAACTAAACTCTTTTCAGAATGTAGTAAACTAACATAGACCCCAAGAAGAAGGGATTATATTGTAGCGTCAAACTGAACAGGATTGTGGGGCTCTGTCTGTCTGTCTGTCTGTCTGTCTGTCTGTCTGCAGCTTTAATGAAACTAAACTCTTTTCAGAATGTAGTAAACTAACACAGACCCCAAGAAGAAGGGATTATATTGTAGCGTCAAACTGAACAGGATTGTGGGGCTCTGTCTGTCTGTCTGTCTGTCTGTCTGTCTGTCTGTCTGTCTGCAGCTTTAATGAAACTAAACTCTTTTCAGAATGTAGTAAACTAACACAGACCCCAAGAAGAAGGGATTATATTGTAGCGTCAAACTGAACAGGATTGTGGGGCTCTGTCTGTCTGTCTGTCTGTCTGTCTGTAATAGATTACACACCACATACAACTGTTTGTGTATATTTTTATTGATTATGCATTTCGTACATATATAGATATATTTGAAATTTTCAATATAGAAATATATGGAAGCTTTTCAATATGTAATGAAGGATATAGGCATGTATATGGGTCTATGAGCTTGAGATGGCTCTGCTGATGGAGAGAGAAGAGGGAGGAGGGGAGAAAGGGATGAGAGGAGAATGGGAGGAGAGGAGGGGGAGAGACGGGAGAGAGGAGAGGAGTGGGAGAGAGTCAGGGATAGAGGAGGGGAGGGGGAGAGAGGGATAAAGGAGGGGAGAGAGACGGATAGAGGGGAGAGGAGAGGAGTGGGAGAGAGATGGGGAGAGAGGCGAGGAGGGGGAGAGAGACAGGGAGAGGAGGGGGAGAGAGACAGGGATAGAGAGGAGAGGAGGGGGAGAGGAGGGGGAGAGAGACGGGGAGAGAGGGATAGAGGAGGGGAGAGAGACGGATAGAGGGGAGCGAGGAGAGGAGTGGGAGAGAGACAGGGAGAGGAGGGGGAGAGAGGGATAGAGAGGAGAGGAGGGGGAGGGGGATAGAGGAGGGGAGAGAGACGGATAGAGGGGAGAGAGGAGAGGAGTGGGAGAGAGACAGGGAGAGGAGGGGGAGAGAGACAGGGATAGAGAGGAGAGGAGGGGGAGAGAGACGGAGAGGAGGGGGAGAGAGACAGGGATAGAGGGGAGAGGAGGAGGAGAGGGATATAGAGAGAGAGAGAGTCGATGTTAATTGCCAGCCATCGGTTTCGTATTCATAACAACAACGACCTGAAATGGAAGAAAAATATATTATTGATTTAATAACATTAATATTGATCAAGCTAATAAGAGGTGAGAGAATGGATTTTAAAGATGATCAGCGCTCCTTTAAAGGGAGGGGCCGGTGATCATGTTAATAAAGCTAATAAGAGGTGAGAGAATGGATTTTAAAGATGGTCAGCGCTCCTTTAAAGGGAGGGGCCGGTGATCATGTTAATAAAGCTAATAAGAGGTGAGAGAATGGATTTTAAAGATGGTCAGCGCTCCTTTAAAGGGAGGGGCCGGTGATCATGTTAATAAAGCTAATAAGAGGTGAGAGAATGGATTTTAAAGATGGTCAGCGCTCCTTTAAAGGGAGGGGCCGGTGATCATGTTAATAAAGCTAATAAGAGGTGAGAGAATGGATTTTAAAGATGGTCAGCGCTCCTTTAAAGGGAGGGGCCGGTGATCATGTTAATAAAGCTAATAAGAGGTGAGAGAATGGATTTTAAAGATGGTCAGCTCTCCTCTAAAGGGAGGGGCCGGTGATCATGTTAGAGAGGTCTGGTAAAGCATAGGGAAGTATTGTAAAGCACAGAGAGGTCTGGTAAAGCATAGGGAAGCATTGTAAAGCACAGAGAGGTCTGGTAAAGCATAGGGAAGCATTGTAAAGCACAGAGAGGTCTGGTAAAGCACAGGGAAGCATTGTAAAGCACAGAGAGGTGTGGTAAAGCATAGGGAAGCATTGTAAAGCACAGAGATGTCTGGTAAAGCATAGGGAAGCATTGTAAAGCACAGAGAGGTCTGGTAAAGCATAGGGAAGCATTGTAAAGCACAGAGAGGTCTGGTAAAGCGCAGGGAAGCATTGTAAAGCACAGAGAGGTCTGGTAAAGCATAGGGAAGCATTGTAAAGCACAGAGAGGTCTGGTAAAGCATAGGGAAGCATTGTAAAGCACAGAGAGGTCTGGTAAAGCATAGGGAAGCATTGTAAAGCACAGAGAGGTCTGGTAAAGCATAGGGAAGCATTGTAAAGCACAGAGAGGTCTGGTAAAGCATAGGGAAGCATTGTAAAGCACAGAGAGGTCTGGTAAAGCATAGGGAAGCATTGTAAAGCACAGAGAGGTCTGGTAAAGCATAGGGAAGCATTGTAAAGCACAGAGAGGTGTGGTAAAGCATAGGGAAGCATTGTAAAGCACAGAGAGGTCTGGTAAAGCATAGGGAAGCATTGTAAAGCACAGAGAGGTCTGGTAAAGCATAGGGAAGCATTGTAAAGCACAGAGAGGTCTGGTAAAGCATAGGGAAGCATTGTAAAGCACAGAGAGGTCTGGTAAAGCATAGGGAAGCATTGTAAAGCACAGAGAGGTCTGGTAAAGCATAGGGAAGCATTGTAAAGCACAGAGAGGTCTGGTAAAGCATAGGGAAGCATTGTAAAGCACAGAGAGGTCTGGTAAAGCATAGGGAAGCATTGTAAAGCACAGAGAGGTCTGGTAAAGCATAGGGAAGCATTGTAAAGCACAGAGATGTCTGGTAAAGCATAGGGAAGCATTGTAAAGCACAGAGAGGTCTGGTAAAGCATAGGGAAGCATTGTAAAGCACAGAGAGGTCTGGTAAAGCATAGGGAAGCATTGTAAAGCACAGAGAGGTGTGGTAAAGCATAGGGAAGCATTGTAAAGCACAGAGAGGTGTGGTAAAGCATAGGGAAGCATTGTAAAGCACAGAGAGGTGTGGTAAAGCATAGGGAAGCATTGTAAAGCACAGAGAGGTGTGGTAAAGCATAGGGAAGCATTGTAAAGCACAGAGAGGTATGGTAAAGCATATGGAAGCATTGTAAAGCACAGAGAGGTGTGGTAAAGCATAGGGAAGCATTGTAAAGCACAGAGAGGTCTGGTAAAGCATAGGGAAGCATTGTAAAGCACAGAGAGGTCTGGTAAAGCATAGGGAAGCATTGTAAAGCACAGAGAGGTCTGGTAAAGCATAGGGAAGCATTGTAAAGCACAGAGAGGTCTGGTAAAGCACAGGGAAGCATTGTAAAGCACAGAGAGGTGTGGTAAAGCATAGGGAAGCATTGTAAAGCACAGACAGGTGTGGTAAAGCATAGGGAAGCATTGTAAAGCACAGAGAGGTCTGGTAAAGCATAGGGAAGCATTGTAAAGCACAGAGAGGTCTGGTAAAGCATAGGGAAGCATTGTAAAGCACAGAGAGGTCTGCACAGTATAACCACGGGAAACACACAGCTATTCTCGAAAAACTGTTTTAAGAAAATAATACTATTAAAAAAATAATAATAATACCTTTTCTTTTAGCGAGTTTTAAAAAAAAATATGTAACCTACCGCTTAACAATATGAATCGTTCAGTCAAAACAGGAAAACAGGGAACCCCCAGTCAGTGTATCTCTTTGGCAGAGAGAGAGAGAGAGAGAGAGAGAGAGAGAGAGAGAGAGAGAGAGAGAGAGAGAGAGAGAGAGAGAGAGAGAGGAAGGGGGGTGTCGATAGACAACGAAAAGAACAAAGAAACAGTTTGTTTTACATTATTATTCCGACTCTCCCCCTCCCTCTCCCCCTCTCTCTGTCTCCCCTCCCTCTTCCGCTCTCCCCCTCCCTCTCCCTCCATCCCTCTCTCTCTCTCCCTCCTCGTTATCGCTGTTGTCGTTTCGACAGTTTTGTTGTGGAAAAATAAAACTCGGATGAAGCAGCGTAACTCATTTACAGCGCTTTCAAAACCGGGAATTTCGACTCACGTTCAGAGAGCATCGCTGGAGAAAGTGGGTAGAAATCTGTCTGTCTATTTATCTATCTGTCTGTCTGTCCTCTCCCTATCTATCTATCTATCTCTCTATCTATCTATCTATCAATCTGTCTGTCCTCTATCTATCTATCTATCTATCTATCTATCTATCTATCTACCTATCTATCTATCTATCTATCTATCAATCTGTCTGTGTGTCTGTATGTGTGTCTGTCTGTATGTCCTCTATCTATCTCTCTATCTATCTATCTATCTATCTATCTATCTGTCTATCGGTCTGAAACAAAACAAAACAACAAAACAAAAACTTTATTAACAAGTAAATCTGCGTTAACAGAAACACACACTAAAGATAAACTAAACTAAACTAAAAGCTGCCAAAATGTTTAGTTTGTTGTCGACTTTCAGCCCGTGTGGAGTTTTTTCTGACTGGAGTTAGAAATAGTAAAATAAATATATTTAGTGGGAGTCAAAGGCGCGTCTGTGTGTCTGTGTCTGTGTGTGTGCGTGTGTGTGCGTGTCTGTGTCTGTGCGTGCGTGCGTGCGTGCGTGTCTGTGTATGTGTGCGTGTGTGTTTGTGTATTATTGTTTGTGTGTGTGTGTGTCTGTGTGCGTGTACATGTGTGTGCGTGTGTGTGCGTGTCTGTGTGTATGTGCGTGTCTGTGTCTGTGCGTGCGTGCGTGCGTGCGTGTCTGTGTATGTGTGCGTGTGTGTTTGTGTATTATTGTTTGTGTGTGTGTGTGTCTGTGTGCGTGTACATGTGTGTGCGTGTTTGTGTGCGTGTCTGTGTGAGTGTGCGTGCGTGTGTGTGCGTGCGCGCGTGTTTTTTAGTTCAGTCGAGCTAGTCTCTCTGGTTGTGGGTAAAAAAAAAGTGGGACTTTTGTAAATTCTCGCAGTAATTTCTTTAGCTGCCCGCGCTAGGAAAGTCACCCTCTCCATTCCTCCCACTTTCTTGAGAAACGAGGCGCTGGAGAGGGAGCTGGCTGGCTGGACAGGTCCGGGCTGAAGAGACTCCCTCGGCCGCACGTCACCGCACCCAGCAGCGTTATAACGCAGCGCGACAGCCTGGCAGCGAGCGACCCGAGCGCGTTATGCGAGTCAAAAACAGCGGCGTCGTGGAAAAAATAAAAAATGTATTTTAAAAAGAAAACAATTGTATTATTCACGACTTTACACCGGAAAAACATCCTAATGTAAAACTGAAATGTAGGTAACTATAGTTCATTTTTCAATTACTTACACACGTCGTTTAATTTTTTGTAATCGTTTCACAGGTCGTGTATTATATCGTGTTATATACAAGCATCTTATTTTATCATTTTTTACCCACATTTTGAACAATATTGCTGCTCTAGAAAGAGTGCAAAGAAGAGCGACCAGAATTATCCCGGGTTTAAAAGGCATGTCGTATGCAGACAGGCTAAAATAATTGAATCTATTCAGTCTTGAACAAAGAAGACTACGCGGCCATCTGATTCAAACATTCAAAATCCTAAAAGGTATTGACAATGTCGACCCAGGGGACCTGAAAAAAGAAACAAGGACCAGGGGAATGGAGATTAGATAAAGGGGCATTCAGAACAGAAAATAGGAGGCACTTTTTTACACAGAGAATTGTGAGGGTCTGGAACCAACTCCCCAGTAATGTTGTTGAAGCTGACACCCTGGGATCCTTCAAGAAGCTGCTTGATGAGATTCTGGGATCAATAAGCTACTAACAACCAAACGAGCAAGATGGGCTGAATGGTGCCTCCTCTCGTTTGTAAACTTTCTTATGTTCTTAAATTTATTCTACAGCGGGTCGAGTTTTTTTCTGGTAAAATATTAAGGAAGGTTGCGGAGCCCGCCGCCTTTAAATGATATGTTTGGAGGTATTATGGTTCTGCAGATAACGAATGTGGGTTTGTAATCGTTTATGGGTTTATTAACGGCAGCCCGAAAAAAAAGCGCGCTGAAGTTCGATTATTCGGCAGCCCGAAACAGAACATAAACAAACCAATCACAGCTCGCACACACGCGCGAACAGAACGCTCGGTCCGGTGCCACGCCCCCGCCGCAGTTCCGACGGAGAGACGGAGCTGTCAGTGTCGCGCTCAGCAGCACGACACGGAGAGGCTCGCTATTAAAATGTCTTTGTTTTTAACTCAGGATTTGCACGTCACAGGAGAGCAGAAGCGAGTAAACTCTGTATCCCTTCTAATGAGATGCGGGTAAACGCCATATTGGCCACATTCAAAGTGGGTAAACGCCGTTTACCTGCGTGTACCCTCCAGGGCACCAGCACTGGTCAAAAGAGAATGGTTTGAGCGCAGAAAACGTCACGTGAGCGACGTTTCTGTCTGATAATCAGGATTATAATTTGAATTAATAGCGGAAGATGCTGCCAGTCTCTCTGTTGGACAGATTGTCTAGAGAAGATTCCCAGCCCAGAATAAAGAAAAGGAGTCTCTCTCTCTCTCTCCTCTCTCCCTCTCTCCCCTTTCCTCTCTCCCCTCTTCTCTCTCCTCTCCTCTCTCCCCTCCTCTCCTCTCTCCTCTCTCTCTCCCTCTCCCCTCCTCTCTCCCATCTCCCCTCTCCTCTCATCTCTCTCCCCTCTCTCCTCTCTCCTCTCCTATAATCTCTCTCCCCTCTCTCCTCTCTCCTCTCCTCCCCTCTCCTCTCTCCCCTCCTCTCCTCTCTCCCCTCCTCTCTCCTCTCTCCCCTCTCCTCTCTCCTCTCAGTAAATGTTTTTTCTCTGCTGCAGGGTCTCTACAATGTCCACAGCGGAGCCGCGTGTGCACATCCTGCCTGAGGGCTCTGCTGCTCAGAGCTGCTCAGAGACCAGGCTGGGGGGCGGAGTCAAGCCTCTGCACAGATTCATAAGAGGAGAGCCCAAGAGTGTGGGGGTGAGCTAGGGGGGAGAGAGAGAGGGGACTGAATCAACGACAAGGAGGAGAGAGAGGGGAGAGAGAGGGGACTGAATCAACGACAAGGAGGAGAGAGGAGGGGGAGAGAGAGGGGACTGAATCAACGACAAGGAGGAGAGAGAGGGGAGAGAGAGGGGGAGAGAAGGGACTGAATCAATGACAAGGAGGAGAGAGGAGGGGGAGAGAGAGGATTGCTGGGTTGTGTTCTGTGTTGAATGTTGTGTTCTTGTGCGTTGAATGTTGTGTTCTTGTGTGTTGAATGTTGTGTTCTTGTGTTCTTGTGTGTTGAATGTTGTGTTCTTGTGTTCTCGTGTGTTGAATGTTGTGTTCTCGTGTGTTGAATGTTGTGTTCTCGTGTTCTCGTGTGTTGAATGCAGCTCTGTTGTGTTTCTTTCTTCTCTAGATCACGATGCTCTTCCTCGGTCTCACTATCGTTATGACCGGATTCACAACCTGCAGAATTGTGGAGAAGGAAAATATCAATCTCCAGGCTTTCATGATCGGAGTGCTGGTATACACACCCACACTGACCCCTGACCCTTAACCCTGACCCCTGACCCCTGACAATACTCACTCCATTTCAGATTCATTTTGCGCTCCAGCGAATTCACTTCAATGATAATTTTTTTTTTCGTTTCTCTTTCTTAGTTCATCACTTCAGGAATTCTTTGTGTCGTCTGTGAAAATAGACCAACAAAACAGCTGGTAAGTCTGTCTGTCTGTTACAGTATAATACAGAAAACTATGGAGATTGAAACTCAGGGGGACTGTCTGAATCGTGTTTGGTGTTGCTGTATAATATATAAAACTATGCAGATTGAAGCTCAGGGGGACTGTCTGAATCGTGTTTGGTGTTGCTGTATAATATATAAAACTATGCAGATTGAAGCTCAGGGGGACTGTCTGAATCGTGTTTGGTGTTGCTGTATAATATATAAAACTATGCAGATTGAAACTCAGGGGGACTGTCTGAATCGTGTTTGGTGTTGCTGTATAATATATAAAACTATGCAGATTGAAACTCAGGGGGACTGTCTGAATCGTGTTTGGTGTTGCTGTATAATATATAAAACTATGCAGATTGAAGCTCAGGGGGACTGTCTGAATCGTGTTTGGTGTTGCTGTATAATATATAAAACTATGCAGATTGAAGCTCAGGGGGACTGTCTGAATCGTGTTTGGTGTAAACTATCTACACATTGTTTGTAATTGTGGGCTCTCTCCTCTCTCTCTCGCAGGTCACGGCGTGTTTGGCTGTGAATATCGTCAGTATTTTAGTGTCGCCCTTCGCAGTCATTCGTCAGATGACTCTGGTGCATCTCAAACATACACATGTTGTATACCATGAGAACTATACTGATATAGATGACTGTACTGAGGACTGCTGGTCAGAAGAACTTCATGTAAGTTTGTGTGTGTGTGTGTTTCTGTGTGTCTCAGTGTGTGTGTGTGTGTTTGTGTGTCAGTGTGCCTCAGTGTGTGTGTGTCTCAGTGTGTTTGTGCCTCAGTGTGTGTGTCTCAGTGTGTTTGTGTCTCAGTGTCTGTGTGTCTTGATAACTGATCCTGTGTGTCTCTGTGTGTGTCTGTCTCTTCATAATTGATCCTGTGTGTCTGTGCGTCTCAGTGTGTATCAGTGTGCGTTTCAGGTGTGTTCGTCTCAGTATGTGTGTCTCAGTGTGTTTCAGTGTGTTTCAGTGTGTGTGTGCGTGCGTCTCAGTGTGGGTGTCTTTGTGTGTGTTTCTCAGTGTATCAGTGTGTGTGTCTCAGTGTGCGCCTCAGTGTCTGTGCATCTCAAGTGTGTGTGTCTCAATTGTTCGTCTCTTGATAATTCATCCTGTGTGCGTCTCAGTGTGTGTCTCTCAATTGATTATTAGTCCTGTTCTCCAGCACACTGTGCATCTCTCTCAATTGATTATTAGTCCTGTTCTCCAGCACACTGTGCATCTCTCTCAATTGATTATTATTCCTGTTCTCCAGCACACTGTGCATCTCTCTCAATTGATTATTATTCCTGTTCTCCAGCACACTGTGCATCTCTCTCAATTGATTATTATTCCTGTTCTCCAGCACACTGTGCATCTCTCAATTGATTATTATTCCTGTTCTCCAGCACACTGTGCATCTCTCTCAATTGATTATTATTCCTGTTCTCCAGCACACTGTGCATCTCTCTCAATTGATTATTATTCCTGTTCTCCAGCACACTGTGCATCTCTCTCAATTGATTATTATTCCTGTTCTCCAGCACACTGTGCATCTCTCTCAATTGATTATTAGTCCTGTTCTCCAGCACTCTCTCAATTGATTATTATTCCTGTTCTCCAGCACACTGTGCATCTCTCTCAATTGATTATTAGTCCTGTTCTCCAGCACACTGTGCATCTCTCAATTGATTATTAGTCCTGTTCTCCAGCACACTGTGCATCTCTCAATTGATTATTATTCCTGTTCTCCAGCACACTGTGCATCTCTCTCAATTGATTATTATTCCTGTTCTCCAGCACACTGTGCATCTCTCTCAATTGATTATTATTCCTGTTCTCCAGCACACTGTGCATCTCTCAATTGATTATTATTCCTGTTCTCCAGCACACTGTGCATCTCTCTCAATTGATTATTATTCCTGTTCTCCAGCACACTGTGCATCTCTCTCAATTGATTATTATTCCTGTTCTCCAGCACACTGTGCATCTCTCTCAATTGATTATTATTCCTGTTCTCCAGCACTCTCTCAATTGATTATTATTCCTGTTCTCCAGCACTCTGTGCATCTCTCAATTGATTATTAGTCCTGTTCTCCAGCACACTGTGCATCTCTCAATTGATTATTATTCCTGTTCTCCAGCACTCTCAAGTGATTATTATTCCTGTTCTCCAGCACACTGTGCATCTCTCTCAATTGATTATTATTCCTGTTCTCCAGCACACTGTGCATCTCTCTCAATTGATTATTAGTCCTGTTCTCCAGCACTCTCTCAATTGATTATTATTCCTGTTCTCCAGCACACTGTGCATCTCTCTCAATTGATTATTAGTCCTGTTCTCCAGCACACTGTGCATCTCTCAATTGATTATTAGTCCTGTTCTCCAGCACACTGTGCATCTCTCAATTGATTATTATTCCTGTTCTCCAGCACACTGTGCATCTCTCTCAATTGATTATTATTCCTGTTCTCCAGCACACTGTGCATCTCTCTCAATTGATTATTATTCCTGTTCTCCAGCACACTGTGCATCTCTCTCAATTGATTATTATTCCTGTTCTCCAGCACACTGTGCATCTCTCAATTGATTATTATTCCTGTTCTCCAGCACACTGTGCATCTCTCTCAATTGATTATTATTCCTGTTCTCCAGCACACTGTGCATCTCTCTCAATTGATTATTATTCCTGTTCTCCAGCACTCTCTCAATTGATTATTATTCCTGTTCTCCAGCACTCTGTGCATCTCTCAATTGATTATTAGTCCTGTTCTCCAGCACACTGTGCATCTCTCAATTGATTATTATTCCTGTTCTCCAGCACTCTCAATTGATTATTATTCCTGTTCTCCAGCACACTGTGCATCTCTCTCAATTGATTATTATTCCTGTTCTCCAGCACTCTCTCAATTGATTATTATTCCTGTTCTCCAGCACTCTGTGCATCTCTCAATTGATTATTAGTCCTGTTCTCCAGCACACTGTGCATCTCTCAATTGATTATTATTCCTGTTCTCCAGCACACTGTGCATCTCTCTCAATTGATTATTATTCCTGTTCTCCAGCACTCTCTCAATTGATTATTATTCCTGTTCTCCAGCACACTGTGCATCTCTCTCAATTGATTATTAGTCCTGTTCTCCAGCACTCTCTCAATTGATTATTATTCCTGTTCTCCAGCACACTGTGCATCTCTCTCAATTGATTATTATTCCTGTTCTCCAGCACTCTGTGTATCTCTCAATTGATTATTAGTCCTGTTCTCCAGCACTCTCTCAATTGATTATTATTCCTGTTCTCCAGCACACTGTGCATCTCTCTCAATTGATTATTATTCCTGCTCTCCAGCACTCTGTGATCGGTACTTATGGGCTCTTGACTTCCTACATTCTGAGCGGAATGGTGCTCCTGATTGTGATGTCAGCGTTTGCTTGCGCTGGCCTCAGGCCCAGCCAATCACAGGTCAGCAACATTACCACTGCCCCTCCCCCACCCTCTTCAAATCCATTCTCTCGCCTCTTATTAGCTTTATTAACATGATCACCGGCCCCTCCCTTTAAAGGAGCTCTGACCATCTTTAAAATCCATTCTCTCACCTCTTATTAGCTTTATTAACAGGATCACCGGCCCCTCCCTTTAAAGGAGCGCTGACCATCTTTAAAATCCATTCTCTCACCTCTTATTAGCTTTATTAACATGATCACCGGCCCCTCCCTTTAAAGGAGCGCTGACCATCTTTAAAATCCATTCTCTCACCTCTTATTAGCTTTATTAACATGATCACCGGCCCCTCCCTTTAAAGGAGCGCTGACCCTCTTTAAAATCCATTCTCTCACCTCTTATTAGCTTTATTAACATGATCACCGGCCCCTCCCTTTAAAGGAGCGCTGACCATCTTTAAAATCCATTCTCTCACCTCTTATTAGCTTTATTAACATGATCACCGGCCCCTCCCTTTAAAGGAGCGCTGACCATCTTTAAAATCCATTCTCTCACCTCTTATTAGCTTGATCAATATTAATGTTATTAAATCAATAATATATTTTTCTTCCATTTCAGGTCGTTGTTGTTATGAATACGAAACCGACGGCTGACAATTAACATCGACTCTCTCTCTCTCTATATCCCTCCCCCTCCTCTCCTCTCTATCCCTGTCTCTCTCCCCCTCTCTCTCCCACTCCTCTCCTCGCTCCCCTCTATCCATCTCTCCCCTCCTCTATCCCTCTCCTCCTCCTCTCCTCTCTCCCCTCTATCCGTCTCTCTCCCACTCCTCTCCTCTCCCCTCCTTTATCCCTCTCTCCCCCTCCCCTCCTCTATCTCTGACTCTCTCCCACTCCTCTCCCATCTCTCCCCCTCCTCTCCTCCCATTCTCCTCTCATCCCTTTCTCCCCTCCTCCCTCTTCTCTCCATCAGCAGAGCCATCTCAAGCTCATAGACCCATATACATGCCTATATCCTTCATTACATATTGAAAAGCTTACATATATTTCTAGATTGAAAATTTCAAATATATCTATATATGTACGAAATGCATAATCAATAAAAATATACACAAACAGTTGTATGTGGTGTGTAATCTATTACAGACAGACAGACAGACAGACAGACAGAGCCCCACAATCCTGTTCAGTTTGATGCTACAATATAATCCCTTCTTCTTGGGGTCTGTGTTAGTTTACTACATTCTGAAAAGAGTTTAGTTTCATTAAAGCTGCAGACAGACAGACAGACAGAGCCCCACAATCCTGTTCAGTTTGACGCTACAATATTATCCCTTCTTCTTGGGGTCTGTGTCAGTTTACTACATTCTGAAAAGAGTTTAGTTTCATTAAAGCTGCAGACAGACAGACAGACAGACAGACAGACAGACAGGCAGCTATTGCAATGGAATGCACAATCCAATTGGTTTAGTATTCATATTGAATATTTATTAAAAACAGATACAGGCCAGTATATAACACTTGTAAGAGGTAACGTACTGAGGATACAAGCAAGCCCCCCTTGAAATATCCCTTCTGTTTACAACTCCGCTCTCAAGAAACACACTAGAGCAAGGCTGGGAATGAGACTCCCGCTGCACAGCAGTGTGATCCAGTCCTGGTTTCACTAGGAGTTTAATAATAAGACACACCTGAGCTTGTTAGCTAGACACACTGGGGCTGATCAAGCTGGTAGTAAAACCTGGACTGGATCACACTGCTGTGCAATAGGAGTCTGATTATATATGGATTATATATATTTTTAGCTACTATACAATGCTGGGTTAAGGAAAGTGCTCAGTTTTGCGTGCTTCATTTCAGGAAGTGTGTTGTTGCTTCACTTCCTGGGACAGCAGTGTCTTCTGGGTAACTCTCTGAAAGCGTGTCTGTCAACAGGGGAAGCAGCAGCTGATTGGTTAATGAAAGAGGCCGTTGAATGGGAAGAGTGACACGACCTGGAAACAGCGAGGGGAGAGGAGAGAGAGAGGAGAGAGGAGAGGAGAGAGGAGGGGAGAGAGGAGAGGAGAGGAGAGAGGAGAGGAGGGAGGAGAGAGGGGGCTAGGAGAGGAGAGAGGAAAGAGGAGAGGAGAGGGGAGAGAGAGGGGGATAGGAGAGGAGAGAGGAGACAGCAGAATGAGAAAGAGGAGAGGAGAGGGAGGAGAGAGAGGAGAGAGGAGAGAGGGGAGATGAGAGAGGAGAGAGGGAGAGAGGAGAGGAGAGGAGAGAGGCGGTGCAAGTTTCATTTTGTCTTGCTGGCAATACACTCGTTGTGCACTAGATGGCGCTGCACAGACTGGCTGATCTAGCCCGTGTTCCGCGTGTCTACAGGATAGAGAGGATATGAGATACAGGATAGAGATGAGATACAGGATAGAGAGGATATGAGATACAGGATAGAGATGAGATACAGAATAGAGATGATATGAGATACAGGATAGAGATGAGATCCAGGATAGAGATGAGATACAGGATAGAGAGGATATGAGATACAGGATAGAGATGAGATACAGGATAGAGATGAGATACAGGATAGAGAGGATATGAGATACAGGATAGAGATGAGATACAGGATAGAGATGAGATACAGGATAGAGAGGATATGAGATACAGGATAGAGATGAGATACAGGATAGAGGTGAGATACAGGATAGAGAGGATATGAGATACAGGATAGAGATGAGATACAGGATAGAGATGAGATACAGGATAGAGAGGATATGAGATACAGGATAGAGATGAGATACAGGATAGAGATGAGATACAGGATAGAGATGATATGAGATACAGGATAGAGATGAGATACAGGATAGAGAGGATATGAGATACAGGATAGAGATGAGATACAGGATAGAGATGAGATACAGGATAGAGAGGATATGAGATACAGGATAGAGATGAGATACAGGATAGAGATGAGATACACGATAGAGATGAGATACAGGATAGATATGAGATACAGGATAGAGAGGATATGAGACACAGGATAGAGAGGATATGAGATACAGGATAGAAAGGATATGAGATACAGGATAGAGATGAGATACAGGATAGAGATGATATGAGATACAGGATAGAGATGAGATACAGGATAGATATGTGATGTTTGTAGTGAAAGCTAGATAAAGTCACTTTGTCTGATCTAGCCCGTGTTGCACGTTCTATGGCAGCGCAGCTAGAACTGAAGAGCAGCTCCTGAACTCACAGTCAAAGCAACACACACTGAGCAAAAACAATGTAATACAGCCCAGCCCAGCGCATTGCAGTTAAAGAACTACAGCTCCCAGCATCCCTCACCATTGCCGCGGGTGCAGAGGCATGCTGGGAGCTGTAGTCCTAGCCAGGGCTGTACCGATTCACAATACAAAAACTATGGCAGCGCAGCTAGAACTGAAGAGCAGCTCCTGAACTCACAGTCAAAGCAACACAGACTGAGCAAAACAATGTAATACAGCCCAGCCCAGCACATTGCAGTTAAAGAACTACAGCTCCCAGCATCCCTCACCATTGCCGCGGGTGCAGAGGCATGCTGGGAGCTGTAGTCCTAGCCAGGGCTGTAGCGATTCACAATACAATAACTATGGCAGCGCAGCTAGAACTGAAGAGCAGCTCCTGAACTCACAGTCAAAGCAACAAAGACTGAGCAAAATAATAATAATAAACACAGTGTTTGAGTGATGAGAAGACGCAGCGCTGGGAATGAATGCAAACCTCATGGGAAGGTAAGGGGTGGGACAGGGAGAATTTGAGATTGCATTTGGAGGCAGGTACTGTAGACTGTGGAGTCACATTTAGAACAAACAGATCACTGAAGAGCAGATTTATGGATTTCAAACACAGAATCGATGCGTGTGTAAAACATTTATTGAGTCACCAGTAAAAGCACAGCATGTAAGAACTCTACTGGAGAGCTGAAATTACTGAATTCACACTGAAGACGCTGAGAGAGACTTCTAGTGGAAACGTTTGCCATTGAATTCACACTGAAGACGCTGAGAAAGACTTCTAGTGGAAACGTTTGCCATTGAATTTACACTGAAGACGCTGAGAGACTTCTAGTGGAAACGTTTGCCATTGAATTTACACTGAAGACGCTGAGAAAGACTTCTAGTGGAAACGTTTGCCATTGAATTTACACTGAAGACGCTGAGAGACTTCTAGTGGAAACGTTTGCCATTGAATTTACACTGAAGACGCTGAGAGACTTCTAGTGGAAACGTTTGCCATTGAATTCACACTGAAGACGCTGAGAAAGACTTCTAGTGGAAACGTTTGCCATTGAATTCACACTGAAGACGCTGAGAAAGACTTCTAGTGGAAACGTTTGCCATTGAATTTACACTGAAGACGCTGAGAAAGACTTCCAGTGGAAACGTTTGCCATTGAATTTACACTGAAGACGCTGAGAGAGACTTCTAGTGGAAACGTTTGCCGTTGAATTTACACTGAAGACACTGAGAGACTTCTAGTGGAAACGTTTGCCATTGAATTCACACTGAAGACGCTGAGAAAGACTTCTAGTGGAAACGTTTGCCGTTGAATTTACACTGAAGACACTGAGAGAGACTTCTAGTGGAAACGTTTGCCTTTGAATTTACACTGAAGACGCTGAGAAAGACTTCTAGTGGAAACGTTTGCCATTGAATTTACACTGAAGACGCTGAGAAAGACTTCTAGTGGAAACGTTTGCCATTGAATTTACACTGAAGACGCTGAGAAAGACTTCTAGTGGAAACGTTTGCCATTGAATTTACACTGAAGACGCTGAGAGACTTCTAGTGGAAACGTTTGCCATTGAATTTACACTGAAGACGCTGAGAGACTTCTAGTGGAAACGTTTGCCATTGAATTTACACTGAAGACGCTGAGAAAGACTTCTAGTGGAAGCGTCTGTCACTGAACTGGTTAAGTTTCTCTCAATGTTTTGAATGTGAAATTGTTTCCAGATGTTGAAGCCGTTTCGGGATTTCGTTTCAACATCTGGAATCTCGTGCTGCGACATTCAAAACACGTCAACGCCCACGAGTTCACTGACATCCTGTGAACACACAACTCTAAAAAACATTCTCTCAGCTCTTATTAGCTTTATTAACATGGTCAGCACTCCCCTCTCCTCTCTCCCCTCCTCTCCTCTCCTCTCCTCTCTCCTCCCCTCTCCCCTCCTCTTTCCTCTCTCTCCTCCCCCCTCCTCTTCTCTCCTCTCTCCTCCTCTCCTCTCCCCTCTCCTCTCTCCCCTCCTCTCCTCTCCTCTCCTCTCTCCCCTCCTCTCCTCTCCTCTCCTCTCTCCTCCCCTCTCCCCTCCTCTTTCCTCTCTCTCCTCTCTCCTCCCCCCTCCTCTCCTCTCCTCTCCTCTCTCCTCTCCTCTTCCTCTCCTCTCCCCCCTCTTCTCTCCTATCCCAGGTAGATGCGGTGGAAGTCGTTGGCTCCGAAGGCAGCGTTGCATTTTGGACACTTCCTCTGTCTCGTGTCGTATCTCGTCTTCACGCATTCGAAGCAGAAGACGTGGAAACACTTTGTGAGCACGGCGTCCTTCGTGCGAGAGTTACAGCAGGGGCAGGTGAGCCGGGTCTGAGAGAGGAGAGGAGGGGTTCCATTAAACACACACAGAGAGGGAGGGACAACTACCATAGAAACACACACACACACACACTGAGACACACACACACACAAACACACACACACACTGAGACACACACTGAGACACACACATACACACTGAGACACACACACACACAAACACACACACACACTGAGACACACACTGAGACACACACATACACACTGAGACACACACACACACAAACACACACACACACTGAGACACACACTGAGACACACACATACACCCTTAGACACACACACACACTGACACACACACACTGAGACAGAGACATACACCCTGAGACACACACACACACACTGAGACACACACACACACACACTGAGACACACACACACACACACACACACACTGAGACACACACCGAGACACACAAACACACACTGACACACACACACACACACACTGACACACTGACACAGAGACATACACACTGAGACACACACATACACACTGAGACACACACACACACTGAGACAGAGACATACACCCTGAGACACACACACACACTGACACACACACACTGAGACAGAGACATACACCCTGAGACACACACACACCCTGAGACACACACACACTGACACAGACACACACACTGACACACACACACACACAGACAGACACTGACACACAGACACACACTGAGACACACACACACACACTGACACAGAGACACACACACACAGACACACACTGACACTGACACACACACACACACAGACAGACGCTGACACACACAGAGACACACACTGACACACACACACACGCACACACACACACATGCATACACGCACACACACACTGACACACGCTCTCAGCCTCACCTTGTAGTCGTTGATCTCCTCGTTCAGGATCTTGTCAGAGTTCAGGATCATGTCCGGCTTCTTTGTCTTCTCCAGTTTCCTGCGCAGCTTCGAGATATCCTCCTGAGAGAGGAGAGAGAGAGAGATAGAGAGAGAGAGAGGAGAGAGAGAGAGGAGAGAGAGAGAGAGAGAGAGAGAGAGAGAGGAGAGAGAGAGAGAGGAGAGAGAGAGAGAGGAGAGAGAGAGAGAGAGAGAGAGAGAGAGAGGGGAAAAGGAGAGGGGAGAGAACAGCATGAGGAGAATGTTTCTGTGTCACCTGTGCTCTCTTGTAGTTGAATGCCTCCTTCTCTCTGCTCATTGCTGTTCTCTATGATCTCTCTCTCTCTCTCACCTGTGCTCTCTTGTAGTTGAATGCCTCCTTCTCTCTGCTCATGCTGTTCTCTATGATCTCTCTCTCTCTCTCACCTGTGCTCTCTTCTAGTTGAATGCCTCCTTCTCTCTGCTCATGCTGTTCTCTATGATCTCTCTCTCTCTCTCTCACCTGTGCTCTCTTGTAGTTGAATGCCTCCTTTTCCTCTGCTCATGCTGTTCTCTATGATCTCTCTCTCTCTCTCTCACCTGTGCTCTCTTGTAGTTGAATGCCTCCTTCTCTCTGCTCATGCTGTTCTCTATGATCTCTCTCTCTCCTCTCACCTGTGCTCTCTTGTAGTTGAATGCCTCCTTCTCTCTGCTCATGCTGTTCTCTATGATCTCTCTCTCTCTCTCTCACCTGTGCTCTCTTGTAGTTGAATGCCTCCTTCTCTCTGCTCATGCTGTTCTCTATGATCTCTCTCTCTCTCTCACCTGTGCTCTCTTGTAGTTGAATGCCTCCTTCTCTCTGCTCATGCTGTTCTCTATGATCTCTCTCTCTCTCTCACCTGTGCTCTCTTGTAGTTGATGCCTCCTTCTCTCTGCTCATTGCTGTTCTCTATGATCTCTCTCTCTCACCTGTGCTCTCTTGTAGTTGAATGCCTCCTTCTCTCTGCTCATGCTGTTCTCTGTGATCTCTCTCTCTCTCTCTCTCTCACCTGTGCTCTCTTGTAGTTGAATGCCTCCTTCTCTCTGCTCATGCTGTTCTCTATGATCTCTTCCTGGACGCTCTGCAGTCGACTCTGAAGAGCTTCGATCTGCAGCTTCATCTCCTCCGAGAAGAGAGTGGCTTCCACAGCCTGGGGGTCAAAAACAACGAGAAAGAGAGAGAGAGTCGATACAGAATCAATACTGAGCAATACGCTGCCAATACTGATCAATACACTGTCAATACTGATCAATACACTGTCAATACTGATCAATACACTGCCAATACTGATCAATACACTGTCAATACTGAGCAATACACTGTCAATACTGAGCAATACACTGTCAATACGCTCGCAAAACACTCAGAATAGAGCCACTTTCAGTCCTGGGGACCAATCAAAAGCATAGCAATACTGATCAATATATCATCAATACTGATCAATATATCATCAATACTGATCAATATATCATCAATACTAATCAATATATCTCCAGTGCTTGGATTTCAGCGTCAGTTTCTCTGAAATACTTACCAATACACTATCAATACAGATCAATTTATTGTCATTAATGTTGTTCAATACCCCTATCAATATCTAATCAATACCCCACTATTAATACATTATCAATACAGTGGGCAGCAGTGTGGAGTAGTGGTTAGGGATTTGGACTCTTAATATCGGAGGGTCGTGGGTTCAATCCAGGTGGGGGGGACACTGTGTTGTACCCTTGAGCAAGGTACTTTACCTAGATTGCTCCAGTAAAAACCCAACTGTATAAATGGGGAATTGTATGTAAAAATAATGTGATATCTTGTAACAATTGTAAGTCAGCCCTGGATAAGGGCGTCTGCTAACAAATATATAAATAAAAATAAAAATAAATGATCAATACCCTCGACACTGATCAATACCCCTATCAATATCTAATCCATACCTTGCGCTTGTTCATGTCCAGGGCTTGGCTCCGCAGCGCCAGGTCCTTCTCCGCAGTGGAGATGGTGCTGTGAAGGAGCTGCTCCTTCTCCTCCAGCTTCCTGACAACCTGGAGCTGAGCATCAACCTGAGAGAGGAGAAAGGGGAGGAGGGGAGAGGAGAGAGAGGGGGGAGGAGGAGAGAGGGGAGAGGAGAGAGGAGAGAGGAGAGAGAGAGGGAGAGAGGAGAGAGAGAGGAGAGGAGAGAGAGAGGGGGAGAGAGGAGAGAGAGAGGAGAGGAGAGAGAGAGAGAGAGGAGAGAGAGGGGAGAGAGGAGGAGAGAGGAGAGAGGAGAGAGGGGAGAGGAGAGAGAGGGGAGAGGGGAGAGGAGAGAGGAGAGAGGAGAAGAGAGGAGAGGAGAGGAGGGAGAGGAGAGAAGATGGGAAAGAGGAGATGGGAGAGGGGAGAGGAGAGGGATATTGTGAGTGTGCTCTCAGGTGTGTGTGTGATTTGATCAGTGTGGTTACCTGTGTGTTCCCTGCTCTCAGGTGTGTGTGTGTGATTTGATCAGCGTGGTTACCTGTGTGTTCCCTGCTCTCAGGTGTGTGTGTGTGTGATTTGATCAGTGTGGTTACCTGTGTGTTCCCTGCTCTCAGGTGTGTGTGTGTGTGATTTGATCAGCGTGGTTACCTGTGTGTTCCCTGCTCTCAGGTGTGTGTGTGTGTGTGTGATTTGATCAGCGTGGTTACCTGTGTGTTCCCTGCTCTCAGGTGTGTGTGTGTGATTTGATCAGCGTGGTTACCTGTGTGTTCCCTGCTCTCAGGTGTGTGTGTGTGTGTGATTTGATCAGCGTGGTTACCTGTGTGTTCCCTGCTCTCAGGTGTGTGTGTGTGATTTGATCAGCGTGGTTACCTGTGTGTTCTCTGCTCTCAGGTGTGTGTGTGATTTGATCAGCGTGGTTACCTGTGTGTTCCCTGCTCTCAGGTGCGTGTGTGTGTGATTTGATCAGCGTGGTTACCTGTGTGTTCCCTGCTCTCAGGTGTGTGTGTGTGTGTGATTTGATCAGCGTGGTTACCTGTGTGTTCCCTGCTCTCAGGTGTGTGTGTGTGTGATTTGATCAGCGTGGTTACCTGTGTGTTCTCTGCTCTCAGGTGTGTGTGTGTGTGATTTGATCAGCGTGGTTACCTGTGTGTTCTCTGCTCTCAGGTGTGTGTGTGTGATTTGATCAGCGTGGTTACCTGTGTGTTCTCTGCTCTCAGGTGTGTGTGTGTGTGATTTGATCAGCGTGGTTACCTGTGTGTTCTCTGCTCTCAGGTGTGTGTGTGTGTGATTTGATCAGCGTGGTTACCTGTGTGTTCCCTGCTCTCAGGTGTGTGTGTGTGTGTGTGATTTGATCAGCGTGGTTACCTGTGTGTTCCCTGCTCTCAGGTGTGTGTGTGTGTGTGTGATTTGATCAGCGTGGCTCTCAGGTGCCTCACCTGTGTTTTGAGGGTCAGTGCCTGGTCTGCCAGCTCCTCCTTCTCCTCTTTCAGCAGCTTGTGGATCTGGTTGGATTTGATCCTCTCGCTCATCAGTTTGAAGTTGGCGTCGTCCTTCTCTCGGAGCTGCTGCATGAGACGGATGTTCTGCTCCTGCATGTCCTCGAACGCCTGGCCGGTGACGTCCATCTCCGAGAGCAGAGCCTCCTCCTCCTGGACACACACGGGGGGACCGGGGACAGGGGACATGAGACCCTACTGGCTGGCATGCTTTCAACTAGCAGCCCTTAATATCACTAGACTGGACTGGACTGGAATTACATTGTAACTGCAGTTTAATATCACTAGACTGGACTGGAATTACATTGTAACTGCAGTTTAATATCACTAGACTGGACTGGAATTACATTGTAACTGCAGTTTAATATCACTAGACTGGACTGGAATTACATTGTAACTGCAGTTTAATATCACTAGACTGGACTGGAATCACATTGTAACTGCAGTTTAATATCACTAGACTGGACTGGAATTACATTGTAACTGAGTTTAATATCACTAGACTGGACTGGACTGGAATTACATTGTAACTGCAGTTTAATATCACTAGACTGGACTGGAATTACATTGTAACTGCAGTTTAATATCACTAGACTGGACTGGAATTACATTGTAATAGAGAGATACACACACAGACAGACAGACAGACAGACGGACGGACCTGTTTTGCGATAGACAGTTTCTTGGTCAGGTGCTCTCGCTGCTCCTCTACGCTCCTCATCTTCCTCAGAGCGTCTTCATCGGCCATCTTCTTCCCTTCCCTCCTCTCCCTCTCCTCCAGCTCCTCAGCCTCTGACACAGCGCCTCAATCTGAGAGACAGGAGAGAGAGTTACACACAGAGACACACTCCCTCCCTCCTCTCCCTCTCCTCCACCCCCTCGATCTGAGAGAGAGGAGAGGAGAGACAGGAGAGAGTCACACACAGAGACACACTCCCTCCCTCCTCTCCCTCTCCTCCACCCCCTCGATCTGAGAGAGAGAGGAGAGGAGAGACAGGAGAGAGTCACACACAGAGACACACTCCCTCCCTCCTCTCCCTCTCCTCCACCCCCTCGATCTGAGAGAGGAGAGGAGAGACAGGAGAGAGTCACACACAGAGACACACTCCCTCCCTCCTCTCCCTCTCCTCCACCCCCTCGATCTGAGAGAGGAGAGGAGAGGAGAGACAGGAGAGAGTTACACACAGAGACACACTCCCTCCCTCCTCTCCCTCTCCTCCACCCCCTCGATCTGAGAGAGAGAGGAGAGACAGGAGAGAGTCACACACAGAGACACACTCCCTCCCTCCTCTCCCTCTCCTCCACCCCCTCGATCTGAGAGAGAGGAGAGGAGAGACAGGAGAGAGTTACACACAGAGACACACTCCCTCCCTCCTCTCCCTCTCCTCCACCCCCT
>NW_026707319.1:5000-10000 GCF_902713425.1 Acipenser ruthenus
CGTGGAACCCTGCCCGGGGCAGTGGAACCCAAGCCGGGGCCGTGGAACCCAAGCCGGGGCAGTGGGAGCAGAGGCCTGGGTGGTGGGAGCCAGCCCGGGGCCGTGGAACCCAAGCCGGGGCAGTGGGAGCCAGCCCGGGGAGGCTGGAGCTGTCCCCGGGGTCCTGGAACCCTGCCCGGGCAAGTGGGAGCCAGCCCGGGGAGGCTGGAGCTGTCCCCGGGGTCCTGGAACCCTGCCCGGGCAAGTGGGAGCCAGCCCGGGGAGGCTGGAGCTGTCCCCGTGGTCCTGGAACCCTGCCCGGGCAAGTGGGAGCAGAGGCCTGGGTGGTGGGAGGCGGGAGCAGAGGCCTGGGCGGCGGGAGCTGTCCCCGGGGCCGTGGAACCCTGCCCGGGCAAGTGGGAGCCAGCCCAGGGAGGCTGGAGCTGTCCCCGGGGCTGTGGAACCCAAGCCGGGGCAGTGGGAGCAGAGGCCTGGGTGGTGGGAGCCAGCCCGGGGCCGTGGAACCCTGCCCGGGCAAGTGGGAGCCAGCCCAGGGAGGCTGGAGCTGTCCCCGGGGCTGTGGAACCCAAGCCGGGGCCGTGGAACCCAAGCCGGGGCAGTGGGAGCAGAGGCCTGGGTGGTGGGAGCCAGCCCGGGGCCGTGGAACCCAAGCTGGGGCAGTGGGAGCAGAGGCATGGGTGGTGGGAGGCGGGAACTGTCCCCGGGGCAGTGGAACCCAAGCCGGGGCCGTGGAACCCAAGCCGGGGCAGTGGGAGCAGAGGCCTGGGTGGTGTGAGACGGGAGCTGTCCCCGGGGCCGTGGAACCCAAGCCGGGGCAGTGGGAGCAGAGGCCTGGGTGGTGGGACCCAGCCCGGGGCCGTGGAACCCAAGCCGGGGCAAAGGCTGGAGCTGTCCCCGGGGCCGTGGAACCCAAGCCGGGGCAGTGGGAGCAGAGGCCTGGGTGGTGTGAGACGGGAGCTGTCCCCGGGGCCGTGGAACCCAAGCCGGGGTGGTGGGAGGCGGGGGCTGTCCCCGGGGCCGTGGAACCCTGCCCGGGGCAGTGGAACCCAAGCCGGGGCCGTGGAACCCAAGCCGGGGCAGTGGGAGCAGAGGCCTGGGTGGTGGGAGCCAGCCCGGGGCCGTGGAACCCAAGCCGGGGCAGTGGGAGCCAGCCCGGGGAGGCTGGAGCTGTCCCCGGGGTCCTGGAACCCTGCCCGGGCAAGTGGGAGCCAGCCCGGGGAGGCTGGAGCTGTCCCCGGGGTCCTGGAACCCTGCCCGGGCAAGTGGGAGCCAGCCCGGGGAGGCTGGAGCTGTCCCCGTGGTCCTGGAACCCTGCCCGGGCAAGTGGGAGCAGAGGCCTGGGTGGTGGGAGGCGGGAGCAGAGGCCTGGGCGGCGGGAGCTGTCCCCGGGGCCGTGGAACCCTGCCCGGGCAAGTGGGAGCCAGCCCAGGGAGGCTGGAGCTGTCCCCGGGGCTGTGGAACCCAAGCCGGGGCAGTGGGAGCAGAGGCCTGGGTGGTGGGAGCCAGCCCGGGGCCGTGGAACCCTGCCCGGGCAAGTGGGAGCCAGCCCAGGGAGGCTGGAGCTGTCCCCGGGGCTGTGGAACCCAAGCCGGGGCCGTGGAACCCAAGCCGGGGCAGTGGGAGCAGAGGCCTGGGTGGTGGGAGCCAGCCCGGGGCCGTGGAACCCAAGCTGGGGCAGTGGGAGCAGAGGCATGGGTGGTGGGAGGCGGGAACTGTCCCCGGGGCAGTGGAACCCAAGCCGGGGCCGTGGAACCCAAGCCGGGGCAGTGGGAGCAGAGGCCTGGGTGGTGTGAGACGGGAGCTGTCCCCGGGGCCGTGGAACCCAAGCCGGGGCAGTGGGAGCAGAGGCCTGGGTGGTGGGACCCAGCCCGGGGCCGTGGAACCCAAGCCGGGGCAAAGGCTGGAGCTGTCCCCGGGGCCGTGGAACCCAAGCCGGGGCAGTGGGAGCAGAGGCCTGGGTGGTGGGAGCCAGCCCGGGGCCGTGGAACCCAAGCCGGGGCAAAGGCTGGAGCTGTCCCCGGGGCCGTGGAACCCAAGCCGGGGCAGTGGGAGCAGAGGCCTGGGTGGTGGGAGCCAGCCCGGGGCCGTGGAACCCAAGCCGGGGCAAAGGCTGGAGCTGTCCCCGGGGCCGTGGAACCCAAGCCGGGGTGGTGGGAGGCGGGGGCTGTCCCCGGGGCCGTGGAACCCTGCCCGGGGCGGTGGAACCCAAGCCGGGGCAGTGGGAGCAGAGGCCTGGGTGGTGGGAGCCAGCCCGGGGCCGTGGAACCCAAGCTGGGGCAGTGGGAGCAGAGGCCTGGGTGGTGGGAGGCGGGAACTGTCCCCGGGGCTGTGGAACCCAAGCCGGGGCCGTGGAACCCAAGCCGGGGCAGTGGGAGCAGAGGCCTGGGTGGTGGGAGCCAGCCCGGGGCCGTGGAACCCTGCCCGGGGCAAGTGCGAGCCATAGCCTGGGTCCCCATTCAGTAACATGACCATAGGCACAGTTAGCTGACATGACCAGAGGCGGAATTAGCTGACATGACCATAGGCGGAATTAGCCTACATGACCAGAGGCACAGTTAGCTGACATGACCATAGGCACAGTTAGCTGACATGACCAGAGGCGGAATTAGCTGACATGACCAGAGGCGGAATTAGCTGACATGACCAGAGGCGGAATTAGCTGACATGACCATGGGCAGAAGTAGCTGACATGACCATGGGCAGAAGTAGCTGACATGACCATGGGCAGAAGTAGCTGACATGACCATGGGCAGAAGTAGCTGACATGACCATAGGCACAGTTAGCTGACATGACCATAGGCAGAAGTAGCTGACATGACCATAGGCAGAAGTAGCTGACATGACCATAGGCAGAAGTAGCTGACATGACCATGGGCAGAAGTAGCTGACATGACCATGGGCAGAAGTAGCTGACATGACCATGGGCAGAAGTAGCTGACATGACCATAGGCACAGTTAGCTGACATGACCATAGGCAGAAGTAGCTGACATGACCATAGGCAGAAGTAGCTGACATGACCATAGGCAGAAGTAGCTGACATGACCATGGGCAGAAGTAGCTGACATGACCATAGGCACAGTTAGCTGACATGACCATAGGCACAGTTAGCTGACATGACCATAGGCGGAGTTAGCTGACATGACCATAGGCACAGTTAGCTGACATGACCATAGGCACAGTTAGCTGACATGACCATAGGCAGAAGTAGCTGACATGACCATAGGCAGAAGTAGCTGACATGACCATGGGCAGAAGTAGCTGACATGACCATAGGCGGAGTTAGCTGACATGACCATAGGCACAGTTAGCTGACATGACCATAGGCACAGTTAGCTGACATGACCATAGGCGGAGTTAGCTGACATGACCAGAGGCGGAATTAGCTAATATGACCATAGGCGGAATTAGCTGACATGACCAGAGGCAGAATTAGCCTACATGACCATGGGCAGAAGTAGCTGACATGACCAGAGCTCCAATTAAAAGTTACCTTCTTCTGAAGGGACAGATTTGCTATGTGTTACGGAGCGAGAGTTCCAGGAGGTCCCTGTGAACTCGTGGCTTCCTCCCTTAATGCAACTAGATGGCAGATACACTGGGGAGGTAGGTGCATATTACTAGGGGCACGGCATTTTCGATCAAAAAAATATTTCTAAGTCAGGACGGAGGTTCATTCTAAGGGCACGAGCGACCGATCTAAGCCGTGTGGGAGGCCCTGCACCCCGGTCAGGGTCCCCCTTCACCCCCTGGCGACATCCTCCCTTGGAAGTCTGCCCGGTGGCCCCCTCCCGCGCCCGGCGCCGGTTCAGGCCGGGCTGGAGGCCCCGTTCCTCGGGCTCAGGACCGGGCTAAGCCCCCTTAAGGACCTGGCCAAGCTCTGGTCACGTTGCGGGAAGGGGGGGGGGGTTGACCTCCCGTGCCCGGGCGCCCGTTCATGCGGGCCTGGAGGCTCCCATTTCCGGCTCGAGAACTGGGGTTTGCGCCCTTGGCTCCTCCGTGCGTTCCCTTTCAGTCTCTGGTCATGTCTACCTTCTCCGGAGGTGATTTGGGAGCCATGGTCATGTTGAGGGGAATTTTCGGAGGGAAATCCCTATCTTTAACATTATATGACCAGAGTCCGGACTTTTTCGGCTCCGTCAGAATCAAAGTTTTCAAAAAAACATGGTCATGTTCCCTATCTTTAACATTAGATGACCATGGCCACCTCGGGGCCGTTTGTGGAAGTCTGCCGAGGGCGGAGGCGAAACGGGGCTGCGGGGCGGCGGCGACTCCTGTTCCCAAGGACCCGGGACCTCCCTCCCTTCAGGGTCCCGCGGTCAAGGTACAACGGGGGGGTCCGCGGAGATTTCCGTCGACAGGGTTTTTTGATCAAAATGGTTTGACTAAGTCAGGACCCGAGGTGTCAGAATGCATGTGAAGGACCCGTTTGGAGCCGTCCTTTGGAGTCTGTGGCTGGGCAGGAGTTGACGGGATTCCTCCTTGTCTTCCCGGATGGTCTCTCTCTGTTGTGGGCAAAGGGTCCTTCACGAAATCCATACGCACGCGCGCGCATTATAGACCCAAGTCTTACCGTGCTTGATCTGAGGAACCCTGCCCGACCCACCCTACCGTGGACTGGGGTGAGCGGAGCCGAGTTTGGTCGCCACACCATCGCTCTCTCCGGATGGGAGTCCAAGGATCGGGCCGAACGCTTGAGACTTCACGGTGTTGTACGCTGAAGCCCGGGGATTGAGGTTCTATTTCTGGGCAGGATGTGAGCGCGCCTCGCACGTGTCCATTGAGAGGGGCGGTTCTCGTGCCGGTTTAGGAGCCAGGAGCCAGGTCGGGATGATTTCCATTGCGGTTAAGTCGCCTTGCCTGAGTTCCTTCCCCCCGATCCGCGCGTGTCCCGTCCCCCTCCCCCCGGGCGATGTCGATGCTGGTCGGTTGAGCTGTCGGGCCGGTTCCGGAGGCCTCGTGCCCGGGCAGGAGCCGTGTTGGGGGAGGATTTCCCGTGCGG
>NW_026707319.1:20000-22500 GCF_902713425.1 Acipenser ruthenus
CATGACCATAGGCACAGTTAGCTGACATGACCAGAGGCGGAATTAGCTGACATGACCATAGGCGGAATTAGCCTACATGACCAGAGGCACAGTTAGCTGACATGACCATAGGCACAGTTAGCTGACATGACCAGAGGCGGAATTAGCTGACATGACCAGAGGCGGAATTAGCTGACATGACCAGAGGCGGAATTAGCTGACATGACCATGGGCAGAAGTAGCTGACATGACCATGGGCAGAAGTAGCTGACATGACCATGGGCAGAAGTAGCTGACATGACCATGGGCAGAAGTAGCTGACATGACCATAGGCACAGTTAGCTGACATGACCATAGGCAGAAGTAGCTGACATGACCATAGGCAGAAGTAGCTGACATGACCATAGGCAGAAGTAGCTGACATGACCATGGGCAGAAGTAGCTGACATGACCATGGGCAGAAGTAGCTGACATGACCATGGGCAGAAGTAGCTGACATGACCATAGGCACAGTTAGCTGACATGACCATAGGCAGAAGTAGCTGACATGACCATAGGCAGAAGTAGCTGACATGACCATAGGCAGAAGTAGCTGACATGACCATGGGCAGAAGTAGCTGACATGACCATAGGCACAGTTAGCTGACATGACCATAGGCACAGTTAGCTGACATGACCATAGGCGGAGTTAGCTGACATGACCATAGGCACAGTTAGCTGACATGACCATAGGCACAGTTAGCTGACATGACCATAGGCAGAAGTAGCTGACATGACCATAGGCAGAAGTAGCTGACATGACCATGGGCAGAAGTAGCTGACATGACCATAGGCGGAGTTAGCTGACATGACCATAGGCACAGTTAGCTGACATGACCATAGGCACAGTTAGCTGACATGACCATAGGCGGAGTTAGCTGACATGACCAGAGGCGGAATTAGCTAATATGACCATAGGCGGAATTAGCTGACATGACCAGAGGCAGAATTAGCCTACATGACCATGGGCAGAAGTAGCTGACATGACCAGAGCTCCAATTAAAAGTTACCTTCTTCTGAAGGGACAGATTTGCTATGTGTTACGGAGCGAGAGTTCCAGGAGGTCCCTGTGAACTCGTGGCTTCCTCCCTTAATGCAACTAGATGGCAGATACACTGGGGAGGTAGGTGCATATTACTAGGGGCACGGCATTTTCGATCAAAAAAATATTTCTAAGTCAGGACGGAGGTTCATTCTAAGGGCACGAGCGACCGATCTAAGCCGTGTGGGAGGCCCTGCACCCCGGTCAGGGTCCCCCTTCACCCCCTGGCGACATCCTCCCTTGGAAGTCTGCCCGGTGGCCCCCTCCCGCGCCCGGCGCCGGTTCAGGCCGGGCTGGAGGCCCCGTTCCTCGGGCTCAGGACCGGGCTAAGCCCCCTTAAGGACCTGGCCAAGCTCTGGTCACGTTGCGGGAAGGGGGGGGGGGTTGACCTCCCGTGCCCGGGCGCCCGTTCATGCGGGCCTGGAGGCTCCCATTTCCGGCTCGAGAACTGGGGTTTGCGCCCTTGGCTCCTCCGTGCGTTCCCTTTCAGTCTCTGGTCATGTCTACCTTCTCCGGAGGTGATTTGGGAGCCATGGTCATGTTGAGGGGAATTTTCGGAGGGAAATCCCTATCTTTAACATTATATGACCAGAGTCCGGACTTTTTCGGCTCCGTCAGAATCAAAGTTTTCAAAAAAACATGGTCATGTTCCCTATCTTTAACATTAGATGACCATGGCCACCTCGGGGCCGTTTGTGGAAGTCTGCCGAGGGCGGAGGCGAAACGGGGCTGCGGGGCGGCGGCGACTCCTGTTCCCAAGGACCCGGGACCTCCCTCCCTTCAGGGTCCCGCGGTCAAGGTACAACGGGGGGGTCCGCGGAGATTTCCGTCGACAGGGTTTTTTGATCAAAATGGTTTGACTAAGTCAGGACCCGAGGTGTCAGAATGCATGTGAAGGACCCGTTTGGAGCCGTCCTTTGGAGTCTGTGGCTGGGCAGGAGTTGACGGGATTCCTCCTTGTCTTCCCGGATGGTCTCTCTCTGTTGTGGGCAAAGGGTCCTTCACGAAATCCATACGCACGCGCGCGCATTATAGACCCAAGTCTTACCGTGCTTGATCTGAGGAACCCTGCCCGACCCACCCTACCGTGGACTGGGGTGAGCGGAGCCGAGTTTGGTCGCCACACCATCGCTCTCTCCGGATGGGAGTCCAAGGATCGGGCCGAACGCTTGAGACTTCACGGTGTTGTACGCTGAAGCCCGGGGATTGAGGTTCTATTTCTGGGCAGGATGTGAGCGCGCCTCGCACGTGTCCATTGAGAGGGGCGGTTCTCGTGCCGGTTTAGGAGCCAGGAGCCAGGAGCCAGGTCGGGATGATTTCCATTGCGGTTAAGTCGCCTTGCCTGAGTTCCTTCCCCCCGATCCGCGCGTGTCCCGTCCCCCTCCCCCCGGGCGATGTCGATGCTGGTCGGTTGAGCTGTCGGGCCGGTTCCGGAGGCCT
>NW_026707320.1:0-29474 GCF_902713425.1 Acipenser ruthenus
TGTGTTGTCTGTGTTTGTGTGTGAGAGAGAGTGAGTGTGTGTGTGTCTGTGGGGGGGTGTGTGTGGTGTGTGTGTGTGTGTGAGACAGAGTGTGTGTGTGAGAGAGAGTGAGTGTGTGTGTGTCTGTGGGGGGGGGTGTGTGTGTGTGTGTGAGAGAGAGAGAGAGTGTGTGTGTGTGTGTGAGAGAGAGAGAGAGTGTGTGTGTGTGTGTGAGAGAGAGAGAGAGAGTGTGTCTGTGTGTGTGTGTGAGAGAGAGAGTGTGTGTCTGTGTTTGTGTGTGGGGGTGTGGTGTGGTGTGTGTGTGGTGTGAGAGAGAGAGAGTGTGTGTGTGTGTGTGAGAGAGAGTGAGTGTGTGTGTGTGTGGGGGGTGTGTATATATATATATATATACAAAGACACACCTGAGCTTGTTGCCTGTATACACTGAGGCTGATCAAGCTGGTAGTAAAATCTGGAATGGTTGACTGCTGGGATAGAGAGCTGGTTTTGAAGTGTGTGGGGTGGGGGGTGTGGGGTGGGGTGGGGTGGGGTGGGGTGGGGGGGGGGGTGTGTGTGGGGGGTTTTGAAGGCAAATGCATTTTAACCTTTTTTTTTCTTCTTCCTTTTCTCTCAGAAACACCTGGAGCAGTATCTGAACAGCTTGCTGGAGATGAGCTTCTGCAGGAATTACCATCACATGGTCAGTCAGCTGTCTCAGCGCTGGGGGGGGCTTTTTAAATCAATTTTAAAAAAATCAATTCCCAGTCCCAATCGGAATAGGAGGCTCGGGGGTCCAGTGGTTAGAGAAAGAGGCTCGATACCAGGAGGTTCAAATCCCGGCTCAGCCACTGACTCCCTGTGTGTGTGTGCGTGTGTGTGTGTGTGTGTGTGCGTGTGTGTGTGCGTGTGTGTGTGCGTGCGTGTGTGTGTGTGTGTGTGCGTGTGACCCTGAGCAAGTCGCTGAACCTCCTTGTGCTCCGTCCTTTGGATGAGACGTCAAACAGACGATTGTAGGTTTTGAATGTGTAGCCGTGGCGATGGGGGCTGGATGTCACTGACAGGCTGGTTTTGAATGTGTAGCCGTGGCGATGGGGGCTGGATGTCACTGACAGGCTGGTTTTCAATGTGTAGCCGTGGCGATGGGGGCTGGATGTCACTGACGGGCTGGTTTTGAATGTGTAGCCGTGGCGATGGGGGCTGGATGTCACTGACAGGCTGGTTTTGAATGTGTAGCCGTGGCGATGGGGGCTGGATGTCACTGACAGGCTGGTTTGCTGATGTTTTATATAACAGGGCTCTGGTCTCTCTGTTTGTTTCTAGTTGGAGTTCCTAGACGTGAGTCCTCTTTCTTTCATCAAGGACCTCGGACCCAAAGGCTTGTAAGTGAAATAAATCCATGAGTTAGAAACTCACACTAGCCCTGCTGCTGCTGCTGCTGCACCCAGTCCTGGGGTTCAGAGCTCCCCTCAATGAAGTCTGTTATTATTATTAATATGAAATGATCAGGAGCCAGGAGTGTTGAGCAGGGTTACAAACTCACACTAGCCCTGCTGCTGCTGCTGGTGCTGCTGCACCCAGTCCTGGGGTTCAGAGCTCCCCTCAATGAGGTCTGTTATTATTATTAATATTGAAATGATCAGGAGCCAGGAGTTTGAGCAGGGTTACAAACTCACACTAGCCCTGCTGCTGCTGCTGCTGCACCCAGTCCTGGGGTTCAGAGCTCCCCTCAATGAAGTCTGTTATTATTATTAATATTGAAATGATCAGGAGCCAGGAGTTTGAGCAGGGTTACAAACTCACACTAACACCTGCTGCTGCTGCTGCTGCTGCTGCTGCCACCCAGTCCTGGGGTTCAGAGCTCCCCTCAATGAAGTCTGTTATTATTATTAATATTGAAATGATCAGGAGCCAGGAGTTTGAGCAGGGTTACAAACTCACACTAGCCCTGGGGTTCAGAGCTCCCCTCAATGATAATTTCAGTATTAATAATAGACTTCATTGAGGGAGTTCTGGGTGCAGCAGCAGGGCTTTGTGTGTGTGTGTGTGTGTGTGTGTGTGTGTGTGTGTGCGCGCGTGTTCCCAAGGTAACGGAGCCTTGTCCAATAGGCTTCTCCGCAGGGCAGTAAAGTCTCTTTGTTCAGGGGAATTCGTCGTGAGAAGCAAATTGAATGACAATGAGACCGTGGGAAGAGGGTGAGACCAGTAATACAGGTTTAGAGAGAGAGAGAGAGAGAGGAGAGAGAGGAGAGAGAGAGAGAGAGCGAGCAAGCAAGAGAGGAGAGGAGAGAGAGCACAAGGAGAGATAGAGCGAGCAAGAGAGAGAGAGAGAGAGAGGGGGGGGGGAGGAGAGAGAGAGGGAGCAAGCAAGAGAGGAGAGGAGAGAGAGAGCACAAGGAGAGAAAGAGCAAGAGAGAAACAGAGAGGAGAGCAAGAGAAAGAGAGAGGAGAGAGCATAAGAGGAGAGGAGAGAGGGGGGTAGAGAAAGAGAGGAAGAACAAGAGGAGCAAGAGAGGAGAGACAGAGAGGAGAGCACAAGAGAGAGAGGGGGAGAGAGAGAAAACAGGTGCATCCCTCCCTCCCATTCATACATGAATTCTCTGTGTGTGTGTTTGTGGTGACAGCCAGACTAGGGCTGGGGTTTGTATTGCCCGCGTCTCCTCACTCGCTCCACACCCGAGTATCCCTGAACAGATCATCGACTCCTCTTGAAAAACAAACAGAAACGTTCAATATTTTAACGGGCAGTCTTTTAAATATTTAATAGGGAGTCTGTTTGCTGGATAACGTCCCTCTGAATACTCGCTGTGTTCAATTAGAGCACCATATTGCTTCTGTAGTGTTGGCTTTGCTGTGCGTCTGAAATCAGACCGCTGGCACTGAAAATCTATAGTCAAAATAGTCAAATTGATGACTTCAGTAGGGTCACACGTGCAATTCATTTAAAACCGTAAGAGAAAATTATCACGCAGCCACAAAATACAGGAGACTTTTTTAGCGTAATTAAAGCACAAAGCGGTCTGACATTTTCACCCAGGCAGGTATATAAAGGAGATCAATGACACATCTGGAGCTGTTGTGCTAGATTTGCACACTGCTGTCCATACCCAGACTGAACCTGGTAGACAATGCAGCCTTTTAGAACCGGAACTCAGAACCTCAGAACTGTCTCCGTGTTCTTAGAACACGCCTCTGCGAGTCGCTCAGGTTTTCATGCAGGCAGGTACAGACAGGAGACGAGTGACGCCTCTGGAGGGGTTCTGATAGATTTGCACATGGCTGTGTGTGTGTGTGTGTGTGTGTGTGTGTAGGTAATGTTTTTAATTCAGTTCTGTCATTTCTCTGTCTCTCGCAGAGAGGGGTCGATCTTGAAGAGATCTGGGGGTCACCGAATTCAGGGGCTCAACTGCTTTGGACACCACCAGTTCTGTTACCGCTGGTCACGCAGGTGAGGGGTGAGGGGGTCCCCAAAAGATCGGAGCAGAACTAGCATGAGTTACACAATGGAAAACCGTGCTTGATCAGGGATGGTAATAAGACCTCTCTCTCCTTCTCCTTCTCCTCCTCTCCCCCTCTCCTCTCCTCCCCTCTCTGATCTCTCCCTCCTCTCCCCTACCCTCTCTCCCCCTCTCCTCCTCTCTCCTCTCACCTACCCTCTCCCCCTCTCCTCTCCCCCTCTCTCCTCTCCTCCCCTCTCCTCTCCCTACCCTACCCTCTCCTCTCCCCTCTCCCTCTCTGCTCTCCCCCTCTCCTCCTCCCTTACCCTCTCCCCTCTCCTCTCCCCCTCTCTCCCCTCTCCCCTCTCTGCTCTCCCCCTCTCCTCCTCCCTTCCCCTCTCCCCCTCTCCTCTCCCCTCTCTCCTCTCCTCCTCTTGCAGGTGGCTGGTTGTGAAGGATTCCTTCTTCTCTACATGAAGCCTGAAGCCGGGGTTGTCTCCTTCGTGCTGCTCTTTGACCCCGAGTTCAGAGTTCAGGTGGGCCGGAGCTACACTGCCACCAAGTACGGCGTGTGCATCCAGAACTTCGCCAGGTAACCCGGGTCCGAATCGGGGAGGGGGGGGGGGTGTTCTTTAAAACGGGTCAACTCTCTCCAGGGTCAGGGGTCAGGGGTCAAGGCACTGTTTTTTTTTATTTCAATTTCAAATCCTTTTTAAAATCCAGTTCCCCTTCCCTCTGAAGGAACTGCAACGGATGTTTTGGAGACGTTAATAACTGTCGCGATTCATTCTGAAGCAGATTTTTTTTTTAAAACTGACTAAACAAACGGCGATGTGTTGGAATTGATTAAAAGGGAACTGGAATTGAAATCAATTATTTTTCTTCAAAATCAATTTCCAGTTCCCTTCTAATCAGTAATGTGTGTGGTATGTGTGTGTGTGTGTGTGTGTATGTATGTATGTGTGTGTGCGTGTGTGTGTGTGTGTGCGTGTGTGTGTGCGTGTCATTTCATTACTTTTTGATTTGTACGTAGAGAACTGCTTATCTGATTGTAATGAAACTTGGTAAGGACATTCCTCGCCACACGTAACTGAGAGTAACACAGTTTTGGGTCCCCCCCCTCCTCCCTCCCCCCTCCCCAGGACCCTCATCATTAAGTGCAGCAGTTACCGGCAGGCTCAGTGGTGGAGCCACGAGATCCAGAGGCTGGCGAAGGAGGGAGGGAGGGAGTTTGTGTCGCCTCACCGTTTCGACGCCTTCGTACCCATCCGAGAGAACACCCTGGCCAAGTGGTGAGATGGATTACAGCTCCTGTGTCCCCCCTCCCTCCCTCCTCTCCTCTCCTCTCTCCTGTCCTCAACTCCTCTGTTCATTTCTAGAAGAGATAACGCCCTGGCCAAGTGGTGAGACGGATTACAGCTCCAGTAGGTCCCTCCCCTCCTCCCTCCCTCTCTCCTCTCCTCCCACCCTCCACTCCTCTGCCTCCTCTCCTCTCTCTCCCCTCTTATCTCTTCCTCCATGCCTCCCATCTCTTATATTCTCCTCTGAGAGGGAGGGAGGGAGGCGGAGTGGTATTATAATCTCTCTGTGTGTCTCTCTCTCTCTCCCTCTCTTCTCTCCCTCTCTTCTCTCTCTCTCCCTCTCTCTCTCTGCAGGTATGTCAATGGCAGTGGATACTTTGCTGATGTCGGTCAGGCTTTAGAAGATGCGAAAGAAGAGATTTTCATCACAGACTGGTGGTGAGTAAGCGTCGTGGGGCTCAAGCAGACAAACGATGCAGAAATAAAACCGCAGTCCAGGCTGCTGAGGTCCAGAATCAAAACAACTCTCCGTCCGTCTCTCTCTCTCTCTGTCTGTCCCGGGAATGCAGGTTGAGTCCGGAGGTGTTTATGAAGCGACCGGCGAACGGGGATCACTGGAGGCTCGACCAGATACTGAAACGCAAAGCAGTGAGGCTGTGTGTGTGTGTGTGTGTGTGTGTGTGTGTGTGTGTCTCTGCCACTGTGTGTGTGTGTGTGTGTGTGTGTGTGTGTTTCTCTGCCACTGTGTGTGTGTGTGTGTCTCTCTGCCACTGTGTGTGTGTGTCTCTCTGCCACTGTGTGTGTGTGTGTCTCTCTGTGTGTGACGGTGTCTCTGTGTGTGTGTGTGTGTGTGTGTGTGTGTGTGTGTGAGACGGTGTGTTTTGTCGCCCCCTGCAGGAGCAGGGAGTGAAGGTGTGTGAGACGGTGTGTTTTGTCGCACCCTGCAGGAGCAGGGAGTGAAGGTGTGTGTGACGGTGTGTTTTGTCGCCCCCTGCAGGAGCAGGGAGTGAAGGTGTGTGTGACGGTGTGTTTTGTCGCCCCCTGCAGGAGCAGGGAGTGAAGGTGTGTGTGACGGTGTGTTTTGTCGCCCCCTGCAGGAGCAGGGAGTGAAGGTGTGCGTGCTGCTGTTTAAGGAGGTGGAGCTCGCTCTGGGAATCAACAGCGACTACAGCAAGAGGACCCTGATGAGCCTGCACCCCAATATCAAGGTACCCCGACTCTGACACTGCCCCAGTGCTGCACCCCAATATCACATACATATATACACACAAATAAATAACACACACACACACACATCATACAGTATTTTACAGACCTCTCAATTCTTCTCTCAGGTGATGCGTCACCCTGACCACGTTTCCTCCGTGGTCGTCCTCTGGGCGCACCACGAGAAGCTGGTGGTCATTGACCAGTCCGTGGCCTTCATGGGTGGGCTGGACCTGGCCTACGGCCGCTGGGATGACCACTGCTACCGACTGACCGACATGGGCTGCGATGGGACAGAGACGCAGGGAGCAGAGACACAGCCCAAAGCACAGGTAACAACAGCTACAGGAAACCCAAAACAGGGCCAGAAACTCACACACCAGCCCTGCTGCTGCTGCACCCAGTCCTGGGGTTCAGAGCTCCCCTCAATGAAGTCTGTCATTATTATTAATATTGAAATGATCAGGAGCCAGGAGTTTGAGCAGGGTTACAAACTCACACTAGCCCTGCTGCTGCTGCTGCTGCTGCACCCAGTCCTGGGGTTCAGAGCTCCCCTCAATGAAGTCTGTTATTATTATTAATATTGAAATGATCAGGAGCCAGGAGTTTGAGCAGGGTTACAAACTCACACTAGCCCTGCTGCTGCTGCTGCACCCAGTCCTGGGGTTCAGAACTCCCCTCAATACTGGACCCAGTTTACACACCCCGGTTCTGTTCTGATGACCCGTCTTGTTTGTTCTGCTGCAGGAGCCGGGTCCGAACGGTTCGGAGCACCAGAACGGGGCCCCGGAGGGCGAGGAGGGGCCCCAGGACCTGAGAGACAACAGGAAGCTGTGGCTGGGCAAGGACTACAGCAACTTCATAGTGAGGGACTGGGTGCAGCTGGACCGGCCCTTTGAAGGTACAGTGTGTCCGTCTGTCTGTCTGTCTCTCTCTCTCTCTGTCCGTCTGTCTCTCTCTCTCTCTGTCCGCCTGTCTGTCTCTCTCTCTGTGTGTCCGCCTGTCTCTCTTTCACTGTGTGTCTGTCTCTCTGTCTGTCTGTCTCTCTCTCACTGTGTGTCTGTATCTCTGTGTCTGTCTCTCTCACTGTTTGTCTGTCTCTCTGTGTCTGTCTGTCTCTCTGTGTGTCTGTCTGTCTGTGTCTCACCTCTCCCCTCCTCTCCCTCTCAGACTTCATCGACCGCAACAAAACTCCCAGAATGCCGTGGCGGGATGTGGCCGCAGTGGTTCATGGGAAGGCAGCGCGTGACCTGGCGAGACACTTTATACAGCGTTGGAACTTCACCAAGGTCAGAGCCTGACCCCTGACCCCTAACCCCAACCCTAGCTGCATACACTATTACTAACATACAAATACACAGCGATTTTTAAATACTCTGTGTTCTCAGGGTCGTCCCTTCACTCGCGTATTCATTCTCGCATTTCTTTTTTCCAGATTTTTAAGAGCAAGTACAAACACCACTTCTACCCCTGTCTGCTCCCGAAGTCCCACAGCACTGCGGAGGAGCTTCCCTTCAGAGTGCCGGGGTCACAGAGAGCCCGAGTGCAGGTACTTCCTCCAGCAGGGCCGCACGAGAAGGGTGGGGGGCGGGGCCGGAGGGGGCCATGCCCCCCCCCCCCCCCCAACCCCAACCCCCAGTTCAGATCGTTTAATTAATAAAAGTATTTTTTAAACACAAAAATCTAAACTACAGCTCTGCCCACCAAAAGTTTTCCATCACCCTATAGAATGAACTCATTTTGCTTCTGTTGTCAGACCTGATGTCTGTGCGTGTTACCTCTCTCTCCCCGTCTCTCTTCTCTCCTCTCCCCATCTCTCTCCTCTCCCCCTCTCTCATCCCCTCTCTCCTCTCCCCCTCTCTCTCCTCTCCTCTCCCCCTCTCTCCCCGTCTCTCTCCTCTCCCCCTCTCTTCCCCTCTCTCAATCCCCCTCTCTCGTCCTCTGTCTATTCTCTCTCTCCTCTCCCCGTCTCTCTCCTCTCCCCCTCTCTCGTCCTCTCTCTCTCCTCTCCCCCGTCTCTCTCCTCTCCTCTCCCCCTCTCTTCCCCTCTCTCTACTCTCCTCCTCCTCTCTCCCCCTCTCTCAGATCCTGCGCTCCGTGGATCGCTGGTCTGCTGGTACCTATGAGAGCTCTATCCTGAAAGCCTACATCGACACCATCGACAACAGCCAGCACTACATCTACATAGAGGTGAGGAGAGAGTCAGTGTGTGTGTCTGTCTGTGTGTGTGTGTGTGTCTGTGTGTGTAAGTGTGAAGAGCCATTATTGCATCTACATTGAGGTAAGGAGAGCATGACAACACTCACTCACTCAATGTCACTCACTCTTTCTCTCTCTCTCTCTCTCTCTCTCTCTCTCTCTTCCCCCCTCGTTCAGAACCAGTTCTTCATCAGCTGTGCGGACGGGAGGAGCGTTCAGAACGGAATCGGAGACGCCATCGTGAAGCGCATCCTACGAGCGCACAGGTACCCCGCCCCAAAAAACACGCTCTTCAAAAACCAGGACTGATCAAACACAAACACGCGCTTCAAAAATTGAATTTCAAAATTCAAGGGACTTTCTGTGATTCAAACTTGTACTTTTAAATCTTGAGATACATATTAAATAACCCCTTTCCTCTCTCCCCCCCCCCCCCCCCCCCCCCCTCCAGTGAGAATAAACCATACCGTGTGTTCGTTGTGCTTCCGTTGCTTCCTGGTTTCGAGGGTGACATCACCACAGGGGGCGGGAACGCCATCCAGGCCATCCTGCACTTCACCTACAGGTACACCAGGGGGCAGTGCTGGCACACCATCTCAATCATACTGAAGACCCTGAGAGAGACTTCTAGAAACGTCAGTCATTGAATTTGCACGGAAGACACTGAGAGACTATTTATAGTATTAAATACATATTTTTACAATAAAAACTGCGATTCAACGCGAGTCTTTTTTCTCTGAACCTTCTTTAGCACAGATTTGTTAAGAGAAGTTTCTTTTGCAGGACAATGTGCAGAGGGGACCAGTCTATCGTGGCACGTCTCAAAGTGAAGAGTAAGTGTCTTTTCTTTGGTTTCGTGACGATTCGAAAATCAGAAATCAACCCCCCCCTTCTCTCTCTCTCTCTCTCTCTCTCTCTCTCTCTTTGCAGGGATGTGGATGCTGTGTTTAATCCTGTCTCTGTGTCTCTCAGTGCAGGATCGCTGGAGGGAGTTCATCTCATTCTCTGGGCTCCTCTGTGTTTAATCCTGTCTCTGTGTCTCTCAGTGCAGGATCGCTGGAGGGAGTTCATCTCGTTCTCTCGGCTCCTCTGTGTTTAATCCTGTCTCTGTGTCTCTCAGTGCAGGATCGCTGGAGGGAGTTCATCTCGTTCTCTGGGCTCCGCTGTGTTTAATCCTGTCTCTGTGTCTCTCAGTGCAGGATCGCTGGAGGGAGTTCATCTCGTTCTCTGGGCTCCTCTGTGTTTAATCCTGTCTCTGTGTCTCTCAGTGCAGGATCGCTGGAGGGAGTTCATCTCGTTCTCTGGGCTCCTCTGTGTTTAATCCTGTCTCTGTGTCTCTCAGTGCAGGATCGCTGGAGGGAGTTCATCTCGTTCTCTGGGCTCCGCTGTGTTTAATCCTGTCTCTGTGTCTCTCAGTGCAGGATCGCTGGAGGGAGTTCATCTCGTTCTCTGGGCTCCTCTGTGTTTAATCCTGTCTCTGTGTCTCTCAGTGCAGGATCGCTGGAGGGAGTTCATCTCGTTCTCTGGGCTCCGCTCCCACGCCTGTCTGCAGGACTCTCTGGTCACAGAGCTGATCTACGTTCACAGCAAGATGCTCATCGCCGACGACAGGAAGTACATCATCGGTGAGGGCGGGGCTGAGCGGCGAACATCGTAGAGAGTGATCAGAGTTGGATCGGTTGACCCGAGTGATTGATCGGTTCGGTTCGATCAGTTTGCTGTTCAATGACCTGCAGGCTCAGTTCGCAGTTGATTTGATCACAGTGACTGATTGATCAGTGATTGATTGGTTGATCAGAGTGACATTGAGCAGAGTGATTTATTGATTGCTTGATTGGTCAGAGTGACTGATTAGAGTGATTGGTCTATCAGAGTGACTGCTTGATCAGAGTGATTGGGTGATCAGAGTGACTAATTGATCAAGCAGAGTGACTGGTTGATCAGATTGATTGATCAGAGGGATTGGTCGATCATAGTGATTGATTGATCGGAGTGATTGATTGGTCAGAGTGATGCCTCGTTGCCCCCGCAGGCTCAGCAAACATTAACGACCGCAGCATGCTGGGGTCCCGGGACAGCGAGCTGGCCGTGCTGGTGGAGGATTCGGAGAGCGTGCCCTCCCTCATGGGGGGGCAGGAGTACCAGGCAGGGAGGCTGGCCCTGGCGCTGCGTCTTGAGTGCTTCAGGTGAGAGACAGACACGCCTTGTTAAAAGCTTGTTCTGTATTGAAGCGGCACACTTGGACTTACTGTTGATCTGTTTCCAGTTCACATCCTTGCATTCGACAGCTAAAGGGTCTCGGTTCATATTTACATATTTACTGTCGATTCCTACTGAGAGTTGACCCGCACCCCCACCCCCACCGCCGTCTCGTTTCAGGGTGCTGCTGGGGTCGGACGGTGCCCCCAGTATCGATATCCGGGACCCAATCAGTGACGAGTTCTTCCAGGGGGTGTGGCAGAAGACAGCCGCGGACAACGCTGAGATCTACGAGACGGTGAGAGAGAGAGGAAGAGGGCGAGTGCTGGGGTTAGGCCTGGGGCTAGGGTTAGGGCTGGGGCTAGGGTTAGGGCTGGAGCTAGGGTTTGGGCTGGGGCTAGGATTAGGCCTGGGGCTAGGGTTAGGGTTTGAGCTAGGGTTAGGGCTGGGGATAGGGTTAGGGTTGGAGCTAGGATTTGGGCTGGAGTTAGGGTTAGGGTTGGGAGTAGGGTTAGGCCTGGGGCTAGGGTTAGGGTTGGAGCTAGGATTTGGGCTGGAGTTAGGGTTAGGGTTGGGAGTAGGGTTAGGCCTGGGGCTAGGGTTAGGCCTGGGGCTAGGGTTAGGGTTGGAGCTAGGGTTAGGGCTGGGGCTAGGGTTAGGCCTGGGGCTAGGGTTAGGCCTGGGGCTAGGGTTAGGGCTGGAGCTCGGGTTAGGGTTTGAGCTAGGGTTAGGGCTGGGGCTAGGGTTAGGGTTGGAGCTAGGATTTGGGCTGGGGCTAGGGTTAGGGTTGGGAGTAGGGTTAGGGTTGGGAGTAGGGTTAGGCCTGGGGCTAGGGTTAGGCCTGGGGCTAGGGTTAGGGTTGGAGCTAGGGTTAGGGCTGGGGCTAGGGTTAGGCCTGGGGCTAGGGTTAGGGTTGGGGCTCGGGTTAGGGCTGGAGCTCGGGTTAGGGTTGGAGCTCGGTTTAGGGCTGGGGCTAGGGTTAGGGTTGGAGCTAGGGTTAGGGCTGGGGCTAGGGTTAGGGTTGGAGCTAGGATTTGGGTTGGGGCTAGGATTAGGGTTGGAGTTAGGGTTAGGGTTGGGAGTAGGGTTAGGCCTGGGGCTAGGGTTAGGGCTGGAGCTCGGGTTAGGGCTGGAGCTCGGGTTAGGGTTGGAGCTCGGGTTAGGGCTGGGGCTAGGGTTAGGGCTGGGGCTAGGGTTAGGGTTTGAGCTAGGGTTAGGGCTGGGGCTAGGGTTAGGGTTGGAGCTAGGATTTGGGCTGGAGTTAGGGTTAGGGTTGGGAGTAGGGTTAGGCCTGGGGCTAGGGTTAGGGCTGGAGCTAGGGTTAGGGCTGGGGCTAGGGTTAGGGCTGGGGCTAGGGTTAGGGTTGGAGCTAGGATTTGGGTTGGGGCTAGGATTAGGGTTGGAGTTAGGGTTAGGGTTGGGAGTAGGGTTAGGCCTGGAGCTAGGGTTAGGGTTTGAGCTAGGGTTCGGGCTGGGGATAGGGTTAGGGTTGGAGCTAGGATTTGGGCTGGAGTTAGGGTTAGGGTTGGGAGTAGGGTTAGGCATGGGGCTAGGGTTAGGCCTGGGGTAGGGTTAGGGTTTGAGCTAGGGTTAGGGCTGGGGCTAGGGTTAGGGTTGGAGCTAGGATTTGGGCTGGGGCTAGGATTAGGGTTGGAGTTAGGGTTAGGGTTAGGCCTGGGGCTAGGGTTAGGCCTGGGGCTAGGGTTAGGGTTTGAGCTAGGGTTAGGCCTGGGGCTAGGGTTAGGGTTGGGACTCGGGTTAGGGTTGGAGCTCGGGTTAGGGCTGGGGCTAGGGTTAGGGTTGCAGCTAGGGTTAGGCCTGGGGCTAGGGTTAGGCCTGGGGCTAGGGTTAGGGTTTGAGCTAGGGTTAGGGCTGGGGCTAGGGTTAGGGTTGAAGCTAGGATTTGGGCTGGGGCTAGGATTAGGGTTGGAGTTAGGGTTAGGGTTGGGAGTAGGGTTAGGGCTGGAGCTAGGGTTAGGGTTTGAGCTAGGGTTAGGGCTGGGGCTAGGGTTAGGCCTGGGGCTAGGGTTAGGGCTGGAGCTCAGGTTAGGGTTGGAGCTCGGGTTAGGGCTGGGGCTAGGGTTAGGGCTGGGGTTAGGGTTGGAGCTAGGGTTAGGCCTGGGGCTAGGGTTAGGCCTGGGGCTAGGGTTAGGGTTTGAGCTAGGGTTAGGCCTGGGGCTAGGGTTAGGCCTGGGGCTAGGGTTAGGGTTTGAGCTAGGGTTAGGCCTGGGGCTAGGGTTAGGGCTGGGGCTAGGGTTAGGCCTGGGGCTAGGGTTAGGCCTGGGGCTAGGGTTAGGGTTGGGACTCGGGTTAGGGTTGGAGCTCGGGTTAGGGTTGGAGCTCGGGTTAGGGCTGGGGCTAGGGTTAGGGTTGGAGCTAGGGTTAGGGTTTGAGCTAGGGTTAGGGTTTGAGCTAGGGTTAGGGCTGGGGCTAGGGTTAGGGTTGGGGCTAGGGTTAGGGCTGGAGCTCGGGTTAGGGTTGGAGCTCGGGTTAGGGCTGGGGCTAGGGTTAGGGTTGGAGCTAGGATTAGGCCTGGGGCTAGGGTTAGGCCTGGGGCTAGGGTTAGGGTTTGAGCTAGGGTTAGGGCTGGGGCTAGGGTTAGGGTTGGAGCTAGGATTTGGGCTGGAGTTAGGGTTAGGGTTGGGAGTAGGGTTAGGCCTGGGGCTAGGGTTAGGGCTGGGGCTAGGGTTAGGGCTGGGGCTAGGGTTAGGGTTGGAGCTAGGGTTAGGGCTTGGGCTAGGGTTAGGGCTGGGGCTAGGGTTAGGGTTGGAGCTAGGATTTGGGCTGGAGTTAGGGTTAGGCCTGGGGCTAGGGTTAGGGTTGGAGCTAGGATTTGGGCTGGAGTTAGGGTTAGGGTTGGGAGTAGGGTTAGGCCTGGGGCTAGGGTTAGGGCTGGAGCTAGGGTTAGGGCTGGGGCTAGGGTTAGGGCTGGGGCTAGGGTTAGGGCTGGGGCTAGGGTTAGGGTTGGAGCTAGGATTTGGGCTGGAGTTAGGGTTAGGGTTGGGAGTAGGGTTAGGCCTGGGGCTAGGGTTAGGGCTGGAGCTAGGGTTAGGGTTTGAGCTAGGGTTAGGGCTGGGGCTAGGGTTAGGGTTGAAGCTAGGATTTGGGCTGGAGTTAGGGTTAGGCCTGGGGCTAGGGTTAGGCCTGGGGCTAGGGTTAGGCCTGGGGCTAGGGTTAGGGCTGGAGCTCGGGCTAGGGTTTGAGCTAGGGTTAGGGCTGGGGCTAGGGTTAGGGTTGGAGCTAGGATTTGGGCTGGGGCTAGGGTTAGGGTTGGGAGTAGGGTTAGGGTTGGGAGTAGGGTTAGGGTTGGGATTAGGGTTAGGCCTGGGGCTAGGGTTAGGCCTGGGGCTAGGGTTAGGGTTGGAGCTAGGGTTAGGGCTGGGGCTAGGGTTAGGCCTGGGGCTAGGGTTAGGGCTGGAGCTCGGGTTAGGGTTGGAGCTCGGTTTAGGGCTGGGGCTAGGGTTAGGGTTGGAGCTAGGGTTAGGGCTGGGGCTAGGGTTAGGGTTGGAGCTAGGATTTGGGTTGGGGCTAGGATTAGGGTTGGAGTTAGGGTTAGGGTTGGGAGTAGGGTTAGGCCTGGGGCTAGGGTTAGGGCTGGAGCTAGGGTTAGGGCTGGTGCTAGGGTTAGGGTTGGAGCTAGGATTAGGCCTGGGGCTAGGGTTAGGCCTGGGACTAGGGTTAGGCCTGGGGCTCGGGTTAGGGCTGGAGCTCGGGTTAGGGTTGGAGCTCGGGTTAGGGCTGGGGCTAGGGTTAGGCCTGGGGCTAGGGTTAGGGCTGGGGCTAGGGTTAGGGTGTGAGCTAGGGTTAGGGCTGGGGCTAGGGTTAGGGTTGGAGCTAGGATTTGGGCTGGAGTTAGGGTTAGGCCTGGGGCTAGGGTTAGGCCTGGGGCTAGGGTTAGGCCTGGGGCTAGGGTTTGAGCTAGGGTTAGGGCTGGGGCTAGGGTTAGGGTTTGAGCTAGGGTTAGGGCTGGGGCTAGGGTTAGGGCTGGGGCTAGGGTTAGGGCTGGAGCTCAGGTTAGGGTTGGAGCTCGGGTTAGGGCTGGGGCTAGGGTTAGGGCTGGGGCTAGGGTTAGGGTTGGAGCTAGGGTTAGGCCTGGGGCTAGGGTTAGGCCTGGGGCTAGGGTTAGGGTTTGAGCTAGGGTTAGGGCTGGGGCTAGGGTTAGGTTTGGAGCTAGGATTTGGGCTGGGGCTAGGATTAGGGTTGGAGTTAGGGTTAGGGTTGGGAGTAGGGTTAGGGCTGGAGCTAGGGTTAGGGTTTGAGCTAGGGTTAGGGCTGGGGCTAGGGTTAGGGCTGGGGCTAGGGTTAGGCCTGGGGTTAGGGTTAGGGCTGGAGCTCAGGTTAGGGTTGGAGCTCGGGTTAGGGCTGGGGCTAGGGTTAGGGCTGGGGCTAGGGTTAGGGTTGGAGCTAGGGTTAGGTCTGGGGCTAGGGTTAGGGTTTGAGCTAGGGTTAGGGCTGGGGCTAGGGTTAGGGCTGGGGCTAGGGTTAGGGTTGGAGCTAGGATTAGGCCTGGGGCTAGGGTTAGGGTTGGAGCTCGGGTTAGGGCTGGAGCTCGGGTTAGGGTTGGAGCTCGGGTCAGGGCTGGGGCTAGGTTTAGGCCTGGGGCTAGGGTTAGGGTTTGAGCTAGGGTTAGGGCTGGGGCTAGGGTTAGGTCTGGGGATAGGGTTAGGGTTGGAGCTAGGATTTGGGCTGGGGTTAGGGTTGGGAGTAGGGTTAGGCCTGGGGCTAGGGTTAGGCCTGGGGCTAGGGTTAGGGTTTGAGCTAGGGTTAGGGCTGGGGCTAGGGTTAGGGTTGGAGCTAGGATTTGGGCTGGGGCTAGGATTAGGGTTGGAGTTAGGGTTAGGGTTAGGGTTAGGGTTAGGCCTGGGGCTAGGGTTAGGGTTTGAGCTAGGGTTAGGCCTGGGGCTAGGGTTAGGCCTGGGGCTAGGGTTAGGGTTGGGACTCGGGTTAGGGTTGGAGCTCGGGTTAGGGCTGGTGCTAGGGTTAGGCCTGGGGCTAGGGTTAGGCCTGGGGCTAGGGTTAGGGTTTGAGCTAGGGTTAGGGCTGGGGCTAGGGTTAGGCCTGGGGCTAGGGTTAGGCCTGGGGCTAGGGTTAGGGCTGGAGCTCAGGTTAGGGTTGGAGCTCGGGTTAGGGCTGGGGCTCGGGTTAGGGCTGGGGCTAGGGTTAGGGTTGGAGCTAGGGTTAGGCCTGGGGCTAGGGTTAGGCCTGGGGCTAGGGTTAGTGTTTGAGCTAGGGTTAGGGCTGGGGCTAGGGTTAGGATTGGAGCTAGGATTAGGGTTGGAGTTAGGGTTAGGGTTGGGAGTAGGGTTAGGCCTGGGGCTAGGGTTAGGCCTGGGGCTAGGGTTAGGGTTTGAGCTAGGGTTAGGGCTGGGGCTAGGGTTAGGGTTGGAGCTAGGATTTGGGCTGGGGCTAGGATTAGGGTTGGAGTTAGGGTTAGGGTTGGGAGTAGGGTTAGGGCTGGAGCTAGGGTTAGGGTTTGAGCTAGGGTTAGGGCTGGGGCTAGGGTTAGGCCTGGGGTTAGGGTTAGGGCTGGAGCTCAGGTTAGGGTTGGAGCTCGGGTTAGGGCTGGGGCTAGGGTTAGGGCTGGGGCTAGGGTTAGGGTTGGAGCTAGGGTTAGGCCTGGGGCTAGGGTTAGGGTTGGAGCTCGGGTTAGGGTTGGGGCTAGGGTTAGGGTTGGAGCTAGGGTTAGGGCTGGGGCTAGGGTTAGGGTTGGAGCTAGGATTAGGGTTGGGGCTAGGGTTAGGGCTGGAGCTAGGGTTAGGGTTTGAGCTAGGGTTAGGGCTGGGGCTAGGGTTAGGGTTGGGGCTAGGGTTAGGGCTGGAGCTAGGGTTAGGGTTGGAGCTAGGGTTAGGGCTGGGGCTAGGGTTAGGGCTGGGGCTAGGGTTAGGGTTGGAGCTAGGGTTAGGCCTGGGGCTAGGGTTAGGGTTTGAGCTAGGGTTAGGGCTGGGGCTAGGGTTAGGGTTGGAGCTAGGATTTGGGCTGGAGTTAGGGTTAGAGTTGGGAGTAGGGTTAGGCCTGGGGCTAGGGTTAGGGTTGGGGCTAGGGTTAGGGTTGGGGCTAGGGTTAGGGCTGGAGCTCGGGTTAGGGTTGGAGCTCGGGTTAGGGCTGGGGCTAGGGTTGGAGTTGGAGCTAGGGTTAGGGTTAGGAAGCGGTTCTTGGCTCTTCATTCCCGCTGTGTGGTTCTTTTCTCCTCAGGTGTTCCGCTGCCTACCCTCGGACTCGTTCCCGAGTCTCCGCTCGCTGAAGGACCGCGCCGGTGAGGAGAAGCTGGCCAACACTGACCCCCAGGGGGCGCGGGAAAAGCTGGCCGGGGTCAGGGGTCACCTGGTGCAGTTCCCCCTCGACTTTCTGTCTGAGGAGAGCCTACTTCCTCCCCTGAACAGCAGGGAGGGGATGATCCCTGTGGAGGTGTGGACGTGATTGGGGGGGGGGAAGAGGACAAATACAGAGGAGAGAGGAGAGGGGACAGCCCGCTGTCTGTTTGCACTGGATTATAAAAAAATAACAGGCATTTGACAGACAGACCAGGGATGGAAATAAGGCTCCTGCTGCATCAGAATTTCACTGAGTCATTCCAGGTTTTACTGCGGGCTTGATTGTAGTGTGTGTATAGGAAACAAGCCCAGGTGTGTCTTATCAGACTAACCCTGCTCAAACTAACCCTGCTCAGACTCCTGGCTCCTGATCAATTCAAATAGAAAGCATTGCATTCCACAATAGAAATGCACTGACTGTTTAGAACTATAGGTTATAATAATAATTAGCCTTTTTTATTTCTTAAATACTTTCTATTTTCTGTTTCTAAAGATTGTTTTGTAACTCTGACCTCCTCAAACCCGCTGCAGCCCAGCGCTCTACCCACTGAGCTCCTCAAACCCACTGCACCCTAACCACTGAGCTCCTCAAACCCACTGCCTTCCACACTGCACCCTAACACTGAGCTCCTCAAACCCACTGCTTTCCCCACTGCACCCTAACACTGAGCTCCTCAAACCCAGTGCCTTCCCCACTGCACCCTAACACTGAGCTCCTCAAACCCACTGCCTTCCACACTGCACCTTAACACTGAGCTCCTCAAACCCACTGCCTTCCACACTGCACCCTAACACTGAGCTCCTCAAACCCAGTGCCTTCCCCACTGCACCCCACTGCACCCTAACACTGAGCTCCTCAAACCCACTGCCTTCCCCACTGCACCCTAACACTGAGCTCCTCAAACCCACTGCCTTCCACACTGCACCTTAACACTGAGCTCCTCAAACCCACTGCCTTCCACACTGCACCTTAACACTGAGCTCCTCAAACCCACTGCCTTCCACACTGCACCCCAACACTGAGCTCCTCAAACCCACTGCTTTCCCCACTGCACCCTAACACTGAGCTCCTCAAACCCACTGCCTTCCACACTGCACCTTAACACTGAGCTCCTCAAACCCACTGCCTTCCACACTGCACCCTAACACTGAGCTCCTCAAACCCACTGCCTTCCACACTGCACCCTAACACTGAGCTCCTCAAACCCACTGCCTTCCACACTGCACCTTAACACTGAGCTCCTCAAACCCACTGCCTTCCACACTGCACCTTAACACTGAGCTCCTCAAACCCACTGCCTTCCACACTGCACCCTAACACTGAGCTCCTCAAACCCGCTCCCTTCCACACTGCACCCCAACACTGAGCTCCTCAAACCCACTGCCTTCCACACTGCACCCTAACACTGAGCTCCTCAAACCCACTGCTTTCCCCACTGCACCCTAACACTGAGCTCCTCAAACCCAGTGCCTTCCCCACTGCACCCTAACACTGAGCTCCTCAAACCCACTGCCTTCCACACTGCACCTTAACACTGAGCTCCTCAAACCCACTGCCTTCCACACTGCACCCTAACACTGAGCTCCTCAAACCCAGTGCCTTCCCCACTGCACCCCACTGCACCCTAACACTGAGCTCCTCAAACCCACTGCCTTCCCCACTGCACCCTAACACTGAGCTCCTCAAACCCACTGCCTTCCACACTGCACCTTAACACTGAGCTCCTCAAACCCACTGCCTTCCACACTGCACCTTAACACTGAGCTCCTCAAACCCACTGCCTTCCACACTGCACCCCAACACTGAGCTCCTCAAACCCACTGCTTTCCCCACTGCACCCTAACACTGAGCTCCTCAAACCCACTGCCTTCCACACTGCACCTTAACACTGAGCTCCTCAAACCCACTGCCTTCCACACTGCACCCCAACACTGAGCTCCTCAAACCCACTGCCTTCCACACTGCACCCTAACACTGAGCTCCTCAAACCCACTGCCTTCCACACTGCACCCTAACACTGAGCTCCTCAAACCCACTGCCTTCCACACTGCACCCTAACACTGAGCTCCTCAAACCCACTGCCTTCCACACTGCACCTTAACACTGAGCTCCTCAAACCCGCTCCCTTCCACACTGCACCCTAACACTGAGCTCCTCAAACCCACTGCCTTCCACACTGCACCCTAACACTGAGCTCCTCAAACCCACTGCCTTCCACACTGCACCTTAACACTGAGCTCCTCAAACCCGCTCCCTTCCACACTGCACCCTAACACTGAGCTCCTCAAACCCACTGCCTTCCACACTGCACCTTAACACTGAGCTCCTCAAACCCACTGCCTTCCACACTGCACCCCAACACTGAGCTCCTCAAACCCACTGCCTTCCACACTGCACCCTAACACTGAGCTCCTCAAACCCACTGCCTTCCACACTGCACCCTAACACTGAGCTCCTCAAACCCACTGCCTTCCACACTGCACCCTAACACTGAGCTCCTCAAACCCACTGCCTTCCACACTGCACCTTAACACTGAGCTCCTCAAACCCGCTCCCTTCCACACTGCACCCTAACACTGAGCTCCTGAAACCCACTGCCTTCCACACTGCACCTTAACACTGAGCTCCTCAAACCCACTGCCTTCCACACTGCACCTTAACACTGAGCTCCTCAAACCCGCTCCCTTCCACACTGCACCCTAACACTGAGCTCCTGAAACCCGCTCCCTTCCACACTGCACCCCAACCCCCACATAATAAAATATTTTATATCGAATGTTTGACGATTTTTCTAGAGACTTTATTACACAGATTTTAAACTAAGGCACTAACCATTAACACTGGTTTATTTTACTGTTATTTCTTATATATATTTTTAATATTAATAGTATTATTAATATTCTTTATTAACTAATAATATACAATGCGTTTGAGATCCCTAGTGTCGAACATTTTCACAGAAAAAAAGTTACAGAAAACGTTACTTTGCTAGCTTTGTGGGTGTCGCCCTTGGCACTGTGGTCCAGGCGTGCGAGGCTGCCAGTTGTCATAGCGACGTCTTTAAAATAACGCCTTCCTATAATTACACTTGCAACGGAGGGGAGGGGGGGGGGGGGGGCTGATGCTTGAAACAGCTGGTTTTGCATCTTTGTAAACGTGTTGCCGTGGCAACAGCTGTAGCCCACACGCGCTCCGGTCAGTGTGTTACAAACACTTGATTTGTTTGTAGATAGTTTTCCAGAGCTAGTGGATACAGGACAGGCTGAGGTTAGGTTAGGTCTCCTCTCGTTTGAGGACAGACTGCCGTGTCGTGTTTGTGGAGCATTGTTTAACTGCTGTCATCGACCTCATTAACCCTTCCATATGTAACGTGCCCCCCACAGAAATAAAGACAATGCTGACTTTCTTCTTGTTGCAGTGAGCCGGTGCAGGAAACAGGTGTTTGAAATGTACTGACAGGCTGAGTCGCTCCCAAGCGCCGTTTTAATAAGAAACCAGAGTCTGAACAAGATTCCTCGACTGAAAGGGTTAAACCGCACTGTTAGGATGATGATTTTGTGTTAGGGTGATGCCTTCGCTCTGATTTTGTGAACCACAGACGTTATGCAAGTGTAAACTGAATGCATCGAATTAGAGGAACACAGATTGAGTTGTGATTTGATCTATTTTCTGCCCCAAAGAAAATTGTATTTGATTCTTAATGGGTTAAGCTAATAAGAGGAAAGATATTTTACATATATATATATATATATATATATATATATATATATTATTATTATTATTAATTATTTCTTAGCAGACGCCCTTGTCCAGGGCGACTTACAATTGTTACAAGATATCACATTATTTTTACATACAATTACCCATTTATACAGTTGGGTTTTTACTGGAGCAATCTAGGTAAAGTACCTTGCTCAAGGGTACAGCAGCAGTGTCCCCCCCACCTGGGATTGAACCCACAACCCTCCGGTTAAGAGTCCAGAGCCCTAACCACTACTCCACACTGCTGCCCCTGTGTATATATATACACACAGAGCATCAAAAGAAACATCACTATATATATATATATATATCACACATTTTTGCAGATTCTGATCAATGTGAATTCTAGAATGCTAAAATCACACGCTTGGTTTCTTCTCATCATAACTACGGCTGTATTAATAACGGTCAAAGTTGTTATAATCGTGGAAAACACTAGAGGAGGCTTTGAGTAAATTGTTGAAGCTCAGAACATCCAGATACAGATTGCAACTCCAGAATCTGTCCAAGACTTTTGCACAGCAGTGTGTGTGTGTGTGTGTGTGTGTCTCTATCTATCTATCTATCTATCTATCTATCTATCTATCTATCTATCTATCTATCTATCTATCTATCTATCTATCTATCTATAATCAGAAATGCATCCTTTTAAACTACCGATGCAATCACTAAACTTTTTTCTGATACTGAAAACTCTCCGAGTGGATTTTGTAAGCGTCGATCCTGCCAGAATGCATATTTTTGTATCTCTATTGCTGTTATAAAACAAACTGTCACTTTTTTGTGTTACTACATAATATTAAAAAAATGAATAATTCCAAAAACACTGGTACCTTGCATTCTTTAAAAAAAAAAAAAAAAACTACAATCCTCTCTCCCATCCCCAAGTTCAGCTGCTCTCAGTGGAACTCGCTTTACATGTAATTATCTACTTGAATTTGATCTGATTGTACTGTATTTTATAACTGCTCTTATCTGTATTATGATATTCTGTAATGTGATATTTTACAATGTGATACTTTGTAATAATATAATAATACTATATTAATTTTTATATAGCGCCTTTCATAGTGATCCACCATCACAAAGCGCTTTACAGAGGCAGGCTGTGAACTGTGCATTATATGCAGAGTCACTTCCAATAGGACGTTGATTTAACATCACAAATAAAACTCATACTAACTTTCATCAATCAATCAATCAATCTTTATTTTTATATAGCGCCTTTCATAGTGTTCCACCATCACAAAGCGCTTTACAGAGGCAGGCTGTGAACTGTGCATTATATGCAGAGTCACTTCCAATAGGACGTTGATTTAACATCACAAATAAAACTCATACTAACTTTCATCAATCAATCAATCAATCTTTATTTTTATATAGCGCCTTTCATAGTGATCCACCATCACAAAGCGCTTTACAGAGGCAGGCTGTGAACTGTGCATTATATGCAGTGTCACTTCCAATAGGACGTTGATTTAACATCTCATCCGCAGGACGGAGCACAAGGAGGTGAAGTGACTCGCTCAGGGTCACACACACAGGGAGTCAGTCAGTGACAGAGGTGGGATTTGAACCCGTGACCTTCTGGTGACAATACTTTGAACTGTAACAGCTGTACTCGTCCTGGATAAGGGCGTCTGCTAAGAAATAATAACGCGATCTGAGAAACCTGACTCATCTCTGGAGTGTCCCGGAATTACAGGGCCAGTTGGCAAGCCAAGGTCTGGCAAGCGAAATCAGGTGCTGTTTCTAAACTTTGGACCGCTACTGTAGTTTAAAGTGACGTCACTTCCATTAGACTGCTGCTGTTTTTATTATATATTTCTTAGCAGACGCCCTTATCCAGGGCGACTTACAATTGTTACAAGATATCACATTATTTTTTACATACAATTCCCCATTTATACAGTTGGGTTTTTACTGGAGCAATCTAGGTAAAGTATCTTGCTCAAGGGTACAGCAGCAGTGTCCCCCCCACCTGGGATTGAACCCACGACCCTCCGGTCAAGAGTCCAGAGCCCTGACCACTACTCCACACTGCTGCCCATTATTTTTTTTGTTTATTTTTTAATCTGTGGGGTTACTTTCCCTACGGTTACCCCGATACGACACGCACCTGGAAATCTCAGAATTGAATCATTTTTTTTTTTTTTAACCCGCGTTGTAATTTAATAAGTGAGTCAGGCTTGTATGCTACAGAATACAAGCCCGCCTCTTTAAATGTATTTATTTATTTTGGGTTAGCTATGCGATGCCCACAGGTGGGAGTCGCGGTACGGTTTCGTTATTTTGTCCCTGCTGTGCTTACCGTAGCCTTAAAACCCAGGAAGACAGCAGCGAGCGAGTGAGTGAGAAAAAGGAGAGAGAGAGAAGAGGAGAGCGAATACTGCGGCAGAAAAAAAAACAACAAAGTTCAAGCCGCCTTCCCACCCCCCACCCCCAACGATATTTAACCCAGCAGTACCCCCCCCAATATATACAAATCGACCGAAATTATGGGAGTCGAAAGTTAAGAATTAAAGCTACAGCCGCTCTTGCGCTTTCGCTGAAGCTCGGAGAAGCCAGTCGCCCTGACTGGCCCTTTAAGAGGAGAAATTTGAAATATACTGTATTTTTTGGGGTATTTTTTTGTATTATTATTATTTATTTTTCAGTATTGAAGCGCTGTCAACGGATTTATGTGCAAGCCGCTTCAGTATCGGGGCGTGGGCTGCCTTTACCTTAATAAGGGTGGACATATCAACTGTAATATTGTCAGTGATATATTATTATTAATATATTTTTGAGCTGTACCTTGTGTGCGGTGTTGAGTTATGTTTTTATAGACCGCCTGTGTTGTTTTGTTTTGCTGGGGGGGAGGCGAATTCAGTTCGAACTGGATATATAAATATATCAAAAAATATCTTTTTTTGGGGGGGGGGAGAGATTGCTCATACAGTTATATATTAATATAAAATGTCGGATAACGCTCCTGCAAGAAGCCTGGACGACATCGATCTAGCTGCGTTGAGGGTAAGCATTAACTGCATGTCGTTTAATCACGACAATATACTAATGCAATGTGATTTGAAGGGTCAAAATGAACCGCGATGGGTGTCAAATCCATTTTAATCCGTATAGAAATTATTTTGGGAATGACTAACTTGTGAAATGTACTTACAGCACTTAGCGCGGGGAAAGGGGGGTATGTTTACAGCTAGGTATGAAGTTAATACGCTTCATTATCATTATCATTATTATTATTAGTATTGTTATTATTATTATTTGTGAAACAACATTTTGTTGACGGTGGAAACTCACAAACACAGAGCTCGCCGACGGCTGCTCGATTAATCGAGTCAGCCGAACTTCGGCCGACGACACACAGGCCTCGGTTGTTATTTTTCATTGAACCAATGTGATAATATTATGAAATAAAATGATTTTACACAAATAAATACGCATCTTGGTCAAGGGAGAAAACGGTCACGACGTCAAACGCCTGTCTGTCTCACTGAAAAGGTTTACTTTTTTTAAGTATAAATATCTCTATATAAGTCGCCTGTACAGGTATGTAAATACGCTACCTCAACCCAGGCATTTGTGACAAAAACACAGGTGTCAACATTTTCATTTTTGATTTGTATGTATTCCCCTCCACCCCCCGCCCTGTATTTTATTCTTGTAGAAATATCCGTGTACAAATTAATACAACTTAATTATTACTCTGGTTTTATGAGGAAATATAAAATAAACAGAGGCGCGTACCTCACCTGCCTGCCCGAGGCGTCTACTTGAGCCAAACGACAAAGCGCGCGTCAGCGAAGTCGTTAAAAATATATATATATAATTATACACAACCCTTCATAAAACTAAGTTTTTTTGGTTTATATTTGATTATTTGTGAAAATATCGTGTATTTCTGTGGTAAAGTTGCCTCGCATTTTAAGTTTTATGCTCAAAGCGTCGATGTCAAAACTTTCATGATCCTCCATTTTTTTTAATTTTTTTATATTTGGTTTTATATTTTTTATTTATTTTTGTGTGTTTCCTGTGGTAAAGTCACCTAATATTTAAAGTAAAATGGCCAGTGTTGGTGTAGGTAGGTTTGACAGACGGAAGTCTGAATTAAACATTGGTTTTAGTCACTTTTCACCGCAGTGACATTTTTAATAATATAATATATAAATAAATAAATGATAACTATGCTCCTCGGTGAATATTGAAGGAAATACGTGTTTTAATTAAACGTTTTTCATTATAACAGACCTACAATTGTATATTTTCACAAACATTGCAGTCATGTTTTGGGTTGCATTTCCTCCGTACGTCAGCTAAAACCGCAGACAAAAGAGAAACTCAGACAGAGAGGAAATCGAAAAACATTTAAAGTAAATTATTGCCTAATGAAATGTACAGCGAGTCGTGTGATCGGTAATATTAATAATAAAGAGGAACCTTTATCGCAACGCAATTAGGTGATGACGTTCTGACTTTACCACAGACGAAATAATACAATTCAATAAATAAATTGAATAATATAATTGTAGTCCAGCATATAGTGATACGTATCAAACCAACACGTACTGCTTGGTCGTGATAAAATAATACACGGTTTTATTTTTAAAACCGACAAACCTGACACTTCTTTTTTTTCTTAAATGATTTTTAATGTCCAAATATTTGTATGTTTTGTAAACATTACAGGGAACTCATCACACAGACACACAGACACACACACACACACACACAGACACGCACAGACACACAGACACACACATGGTTATTGCTGGTGTCTGCATGTGAAACCACACTTGAGAAATCCTCCTTTGTTTTATTCAAGCCTGTTTTGCTTTTTCTGTTCGATTGCGAAGAGAAGCAGCCCTTGTGCTGAAGCTCGCCCACACAAGCACTGTCATCGACACACGCTCTCGCACTCCCACGCACACACCGAGGCTCAGAGTGACACATCGGAGACACCTCCACACACTCACTGGAGCCCAAACGCTGGTCTGCTTGACTCAGTTTAGTTTCAGTAACACTGATGAAGGCACTAGAGCCCAAACGCTGATCTGCTTGACTCAGTTTAGTTTCAATAACACTGATGAAGGCACTAGAGCCCAAACGCTGGTCTGCTTGACTCAGTTTAGTTTCAATAACGCTGATGAAGGCACTAGAGCCCAAACGCTGGTCTGCTTGACTCAGTTTAGTTTCAATAACACTGATGAAGGCACTAGAGCCCAAACGCTGGTCTGCTTGACTCAGTTTAGTTTCAATAACACTGATGAAGGGCACTAGAGTACTGTTTGATTTGTCATCCCACACAGAGAGAGAGAGAAGGTGGACAGCTACATTATGCGTCTCCCTCCCTCCCTCCCTCCTCTCCTGTCCCTCCCTCCTTTCTCCCTCGCTACATAGATTCCCTGGCAACATCAAATCCCAGGAGACGTGTCTCTCTGTGGCACGGATTCACAGTTGTGTGCTGCATGCTTACATAACGTGAAATGAAACCCTAAAAAGAAAACAAACAAATAAATATGCGTGTGCGTGTGCGTGTGCGTGTGTGTGTGCGTGTTCTACACCCACCTCTGATTCTGCCTCAAGTCTCGTTTGGGAATTATAAAGCATCGCTGTTTCTCCTGCACTCTGCGCTGATGAAATATTATTATATATATATTTCTTATCCAGGGCGACTTACAATTGTTACAAGATATCACATTATTTTTACATACAATTACCCATTTATACAGTTGGGGTTTTTTACTGGAGCAATCTAGGTAAAGTACCTTGCTCAAGGGTACAGCAGCAGTGTCCCCCCCACCTGGGATTGAACCCACGACCCTCCGGTCAAGAGTCCAGAGCTCCTCCACACTGCTGCCCCCCGCTGGTATATTTGAGCAATTGTTATTTTTTTTTAATTTCACACCAGACTTGAAACTAAAAAATAATTAAAAAGGGATCATTGCAAAAAAAAAAATATATATTTTAAAAGCTGTTAGGGTTTAGGTTTATCTTAAGGCTAACAGTTTGTTCCCTCCCCTCCTCTCAGGACCCCCGCTGGTATATTTGAGCTGGTGGAGGTGGTTGGCAATGGAACCTACGGACAGGTGTACAAGGTAAGAGGGGGGCGTGTCGAGGGACACCCCAAATTCATACTAAACTGCAGGGGGTCTGTTCCTCCCCTCTCTCCCCCCCTCTCTGTCTCTCCTCTCTCCCCCCCCCTCTCTGTCTCCTCTCTCTCTCCGTCTCTCTCTCTCATTCTCCTCTGTCTCTCCGTCTCTCTTTCTCTTCTCTGTCTCTCCGTCTCTCTCTGTCTCTCCTCTCTCCCCCTCTGTCTCTTCTCTGTCTCTCCGTCTCTCTTTGTCTCCTCTCCTCTCCTGTCTCTCTGTATCCTCTCTGTTTCTGTCTTTCTCCTCTCTTCTCCTCTCCTCCCTCTCTCTGCTGTTCCTCTAAGCTCCTGTGAGATTATCTAGATCCCTGATTAGCTCAGTCTGAGAAGGGACTCGGGTTAAAAGAGGGTGGGGGGTCATGACTTGTTGACACACACACACACTCACAGGCACAGACACACACAGACAAAACCAGGTGCGTGTGTGTCGGTGTCTGTGTGTGCGTGTCTCAGTGTCTGTGTGTGTGTCTCTGTGTGCGTGTCTCAGTGTCTGTGTGCGTGTCTCAGTGTCTGTGTGTGTGTGGGTCTGTGTTTCTCAGTGTGTGTGTGTGTGTGTGTCTCAGTGTCTGTGTGCGTGTCTCAGTGTCTGTGTGTGTGTGGGTCTGTGTTTCTCAGTGTGTGTGTGTGTGTGTGTGTGTGTCACCCTAACCCTGTCCTCTCCTCTCTCCTCTCTCCAGGGCAGGCATGTGAAGACAGGGCAGCTGGCTGCTATCAAGGTGATGGATGTGACGGAGGAGGAGGAGGAGGAGATCAAGCAGGAGATCAACATGCTGAAGAAGTACTCACACCACCGGAACATCGCCACCTACTACGGAGCCTTCGTCAAGAAGAGCCCCCCCGGCCACGACGACCAGCTCTGGGTACGAGGCTGCGGGGCGCGCTCCCCAGCACTCTCACTCACTCTCACACTCTAGCACTGTCGCACTCTCTCACTCTCAAGCGCTCTCTCAAGCACTCTCACTCACTCTCACACTCTAGCACTGTCGCACTCTCTCACTCTCAAGCACCCTCTCTAGCACTCTCCCTAGCACTCTCACTCACTCTCACACTCTAGCACTGTCGCACTCTCTCACTCTCAAGCACCCTCTCTAGCACTCTCCCCTAGCACTCTCACTCACTCTCACACTCTAGCACTGTGGCACTCTCTCACTCTCAAGCACCCTCTCTAGCACTCTCTCAAGCACTCTCACTCACTCGGACACTCTAGCACTGTCGCACTCTCTCTCACTCTCAAGCACTCTCACTCACTCTCACACTCTAGCACTGTCGCACTCTCTCACTCTCAAGCACTCTCTCTAGCACTCTCTCAAGCACTCTCACTCACTCGGACACTCTAGCACTGTCGCACTCTCTCTCACTCTCAAGCACTCTCACTCACTCTCACACTCTAGCACTGTTGCACTCTCTCACTCTCAAGCACTCTCACTCACTCTCACACTCTAGCACTGTGGCACTCTCTCACTCTCAAGCACTCTCACTCACTCTCACACTCTAGCACTGTGGCACTCTCTCACTCTCAAGCACCCTCTCTAGCACTCTCCCTAGCACTCTCACTCACTCTCACACTCTAGCACTGTCGCACTCTCTCACTCTCAAGCACCCTCTCTAGCACTCTCTCAAGCACTCTCACTCACTCTCACACTCTAGCACTGTCGCACTCTCTCACTCTCAAGCGCTCTCTCAAGCACTCTCACTCACTCTCACACTCTATCACTGTCGCACTCTCTCCCTCTCAAGCGCTCTCACTCACTCAGACACTCTCTAGCACTGTCGCACTCTCTCTCACTCTCAAGCACTCTCACTCACTCGGACACTCTAGCACTGTCGCTCTCACTCTCACTAGCACTCTCACTCACTCTGACACCCTCTAGCACTCTTGCACTCTTTCTCACTAGCACTCTCTGAAGCACTCTCACTCACACGGACACTCTATCACTGTCACACTCTCTCTCACTCTGTCAAGCACCCTCTCTGTCTCTCTCACTCTCTCTAGCACTCTCATTGACACTGTAGCACTCTCACTAGCACTATCGCTGACTCACTCTCTCTCCCTGTCTGTCTCTCCCTATCTCACTAGCACTAGCACTCTCTCGCTCTGTGTCACTCTCTCACTCTCTCTCACGCTTTCAGTGTCACTCTCTGTCTCTCTGTCATGCTGTCAGTATCACTCTCACGCTCTCAGTGTCACTCTCTCTCATGCTCTCAGTATCTCTCTCTCTCATGCTCTCAGTGTCACTCTCAGTATCACTCTCTCTCTCTCTCTCTCTCTCTCTCTCTCTCACACTCTCTCTCTCTCTCTCAGCTGGTGATGGAGTTCTGCGGTGCTGGTTCAGTCACTGACCTGGTTAAGAACACCAAGGGGAACGCTCTGAAGGAGGACTGGATCGCCTACATCTGTCGCGAGATCCTCAGGGTGAGTCTCCCTCCTCTCACTCCTCAGCTTTAGAGGACTGAAGGAAACACCGTTATTGCCCATAATGTGATTTTTATAATAAGTTTTCAGCACAATCAGTAATCAAGACAAGGTATTTTTGTAAATGATGGTGAGGTAACGGTTCTCCCCCCTCTCTCTGTCCCCCCCCTCTCTCCTCTATCCCCCCCCTCTCTCTATCCCCTCTCTCCCTCTTTCCTCCCCTCTCCCTTTCTCTCCCTCCCTCTCTCTCCTTCTCTCTCCCCTCCCTCTCCCCCTCCCCCCCTCTCCCCCTCCCTCCTCTCCTTCTCTCTACCCCTCTTCCCCTCCTCCCCTCTCCCCCTCCTCCCTCTCCCTCTCTCTCCCTCTCCCTCTCTCTCCCTCTCCCTCTCTCTCCCCCCTCTCTCTATCCCCTCTCTCCCTCTTTCTCCCCTCTCCTTCTCTCTCCCCTCCCCCTCTCCCCCTCTCTCCCCCTCCCTCCCTCTCCTTCTCTCTACCCCTCTCTCTCTCTACCCTCTCCC
>NW_026707321.1:0-29457 GCF_902713425.1 Acipenser ruthenus
CTAACATTGAAATCCACAAAACACAATTGCTTTTTTTGAATAAAAACTCTGTTTTTCAACGGATTGGTCTCAAATTGGTACACAATTGCTACCTACTACCCTGATACAGGAACTGTTTGAATGGTTTCTCTAGTCCTTACTGTTCCAGAGAAATAAAAAAAAAAGAAGTGAATTTGCATCTGCCAGTAATCTTTTTATTTTTTTCTTATCAATCAGTTTTTGCAGGATTCATTACAAGGCCACTGAATCCTGTTAGAGACTAATTCTCTGATACTACAGCCATTTAAATGGAGCTTCTATCTGGTCGCACAGCCGAGAACCACTTAAAAAGGTTCTGATCAAATGTGCTGCAATCTCTCGGTATGAGTCCATCTAAGGCAAGCTGCTGCATTTCAACCAAAAGCCCCATAAACCTGTGCTTCTACATTTATTATCTGCATATATACAGGTACTCTGTAGCAATTTTCAGCCCCCTACCGCATTCGCTGATTCTTTGAGAGCCTGCCAAAGCTGTCCCGAATGCCCCATAGGCTTAAAGCAGCGGCCGCCTTAGTTGAATGGGAAAAAAGCTGAATTTTGTAGGAATCGCTCTAAAAACACTGGGCTCAGTTACAGGCTGTTAGTCTGATACTACAGCCCTTGGAATGGTGTTTCTACCTGCTTGCACGGCTTCAAAGCTCTTCCAAATGTACTTTTTCAAGGGGCCTGCAGTGCACTTAGAAGTGGCATTGAAGGACAGGGGCAGCGTCGGAACCGAAAGGCCCAGCAACCTGTGCTTTTCCACCACTTATCTGCATGTCCTACAGGTACTCTGTAGCAATTTTCAGCCCCCTACCACATTCGCTGATTCTTTGAGAGCCTGCCAAAATTGGCTTAAAAACTCATTAAAATGTACTTTTTCAAGTATTTGAATGGTTGCCGACTCCAATTCTAGGGGCTGCTGCCATCTACTGGTGGAAAATATTTATGACACCGGGGAAGCAAATGCTGTTACTCTTATTTGAATTGCTCAAAAAAATCCGATTTCTGCGGGAATTCTTCTAAAAACACTGCAGGGGACGAGCAAGTGTTCAGCCCGAGCTCGCGGATCTCCAGCCGGGACCCATAACACTCGTGCACCCGGGGGGGGGGGGGGGGGGGCGTGCATTGAATGAATTCATTCATCGCTGTTCACACGGGACGCGGGACCAGGGCTAACCGCCGCAAGTGTTCAGCCGAGCTCGGGGAACGATAGCCCGGCTTCATAACACTCGTGCACCCGGGGGGGAAAGTGCATTGAATGAATTCATTCATCGCTGTTCACACGGGACGCGGGACCAGGGCTAACCGCCGCAAGTGTTCAGCCGAGCTCGGGGAACGATAGCCCGGCTTCATAACACTCGTGCACCCGGGGGGAAAGTGCATTGAATGAATTCATTCATCGCTGTTCACACGGGACGCGGGACCAGGGCTAACCGCCGCAAGTGTTCAGCCGAGCTCGGGGAACGATAGCCCGGCTTCATAACACTCGTGCACCCGGGGGGGAAAGTGCATTGAATGAATTCATTCATCGCTGTTCACACGGGACGCGGGACCAGGGCTAACCGCCGCAAGTGTTCAGCCGAGCTCGGGGAACGATAGCCCGGCTTCATAACACTCGTGCACCCGGGGGGGGGGGGGGGCGTGCATTGAATGAATTCATTCATCGCTGTTCACACGGGACGCGGGACCAGGGCTAACCGCCGCAAGTGTTCAGCCGAGCTCGGGGAACGATAGCCCGGCTTCATAACACTCGTGCACCCGGGGGGGAAAGTGCATTGAATGAATTCATTCATCGCTGTTCACACGGGACGCGGGACCAGGGCTAACCGCCGCAAGTGTTCAGCCGAGCTCGGGGAACGATAGCCCGGCTTCATAACACTCGTGCACCCGGGGGAAAGTGCATTGAATGAATTCATTCATCGCTGTTCACACGGGACGCGGGACCAGGGCTAACCGCCGCAAGTGTTCAGCCGAGCTCGGGGAACGATAGCCCGGCTTCATAACACTCGTGCACCCGGGGGGGGGGGGGCGTGCATTGAATGAATTCATTCATCGCTGTTCACACGGGACGCGGGACCAGGGCTAACCGCCGCAAGTGTTCAGCCGAGCTCGGGGAACGATAGCCCGGCTTCATAACACTCGTGCACCCGGGGGGGGGCGTGCATTGAATGAATTCATTCATCGCTGTTCACACGGGACGCGGGACCAGGGCTAACCGCCGCAAGTGTTCAGCCGAGCTCGGGGAACGATAGCCCGGCTTCATAACACTCGTGCACCCGGGGGGGAAAGTGCATTGAATGAATTCATTCATCGCTGTTCACACGGGACGCGGGACCAGGGCTAACCGCCGCAAGTGTTCAGCCGAGCTCGGGGAACGATAGCCCGGCTTCATAACACTCGTGCACCCGGGGGGGGGGGGGGGGCGTGCATTGAATGAATTCATTCATCGCTGTTCCGCCGTGCAGCTCCCCGGGGGCGGGGGGGGACGAGCAAGTGTTCAGCCCGAGCTCATAACACCCGTGCACACGGGGGGACGTGCAGGTATTTTTTTCCCCAGCAGACGGGGGTCCCGGCCTTACACTCGGGCAGCTCCCCGGGGAATGTTAGAGGTCGTCGCCCCCGCTGCTGAGGCGCTAAAGTATCCGACTGCCTGGAGCGCTAAACCGGCTCCGATCGGTCAGAGGGGACCGCGGGGAGTTAGCCGTGAATAGAGCGTCCCGCTGCTGCCTTCTCGCCGAGTCCGAAAATAGCCGAGAGTTAAGCCTCTCCCCGCTGTGTCTTCGGCAAACTTCCGCAACGTCAGGTTGGGCGGGCCTCTGGTCATGTGATTTATGACATGACATGACCAGAGGCCCGTCCCTCTTGAAGCGGCGAGTGGCTGACGAAGCCACGGCGGGGAGGGGCTTAACTCTCGGCTATTTTCGCTGGCCTCCGGCGGGGCTGCTTCTAACGGGTCTCCGCAGCGGCGCTTGTGCAGGTGTTCAGCCCGAGCTCGCGGAAGTGCAGCCCGGCCTCTGCTCCCACTTGCCCGGGCAGGGTTCCACGGCCCCGGGGACAGCTCCCGCCGCCCCGGACCCATAACGCCCGTGCTCCCGGGGGGAACACGGGACGTGCATTTAATTAATTCATCGCTGTTCCGCCGTGCAGCTCCACCGGGGGCGGGGGGGACGAGCAAGTGTTCAGCCCGAGCTCAGAACACTCGTGCACCCGGGGGGGGGGGACGTGCATTTAATAAATGAATGAATTAATGAATGCCCTACCTGAAACGACAGCACCTGGCGTTTCGTATTAATCGCTGTTCACCCGGGACGCGGGGCCCCGGCGAACCGCCGTGCAGCTCCCCGCACTGGGCTTGTGTCCCAGGCATCCATCCCCCTGCCCTGGCCGCATCCATGGCCGGTGAAAAGGACGGAGCGTCCCAAAGCCCAGCATCCGACTGGGATGCAAGTGCCGTCCCACTCCCAAGCTCTCCCACTCTCCAGCTCTCCCACTCTCCCACTCTCCGTTGCAGGCACGCAGCTCCAGCTGTGGCCCATCAAAACTAGTGCGACTCGGGGTTAGGGTTAGGGTCACACTCGTTTCCGTGCTAAAGGTCTTGTTTTGTAGCTCGCAGTAATACCTTTCCAGGCATACCTTGATTCAATTGATACCACCTGTGGTTATTTAAATATTCATTCATCAAAAAAAAAAAAAAAACCCGAACGGGACGTTTTTTCGCCAAATGTAAACGAAACCTATTTAAGGTCGTTATTTAGTGTAGCAGTCGAATAAAAACTCGAGCGCGGTGTTGTTTTGTAGCTTGCAATCATACCTATCCAACGATACCTCGTATGAGGTGGTAGCACCAGGGGTTCTTGAAATATTAATTTTAATGTGATTCCCATTGAAACGTATAGGCGTTTTCACCAAAAACGGAAAAAACAGACACAATAACACGTTCCCATTTAGCGCAGGTGTGGAATTACAACCCAGGAACGGTCTCGTTGTGTAGATGACACCCTTATCTGTATAACAATGCCCTACCTGAAACGATAGCGCCCGGCGTTTCGTATTTATAGGGAAAATACGAATTTTGCACCAACCCGCAACTTGACGAGAATCCCATAGGCTAACATTGAAATCCACAAAACACAATTGCTTTTTTTGAATAAAAACTCTGTTTTTCAACGGATTGGTCTCAAATTTGGTACACAATTGCTACCTACTACCCTGATACAGGAACTGTTTGAATGGTTTCTCTAGTCCTTACTGTTCCAGAGAAATAAAAAAAAAAAGAAGTGAATTTGCATCTGCCAGTAATCTTTTTATTTTTTTTCTTATCAATCAGTTTTTGCAGGATTCATTACAAGGCCACTGAATCCTGTTAGAGACTAATTCTCTGATACTACAGCCATTTAAATGGAGCTTCTATCTGGTCGCACAGCCGAGAACCACTTAAAAAGGTTCTGATCAAATGTGCTGCAATCTCTCGGTATGAGTCCATCTAAGGCAAGCTGCTGCATTTCAACCAAAAGCCCCATAAACCTGTGCTTCTACATTTATTATCTGCATATAATACAGGTACTCTGTAGCAATTTTCAGCCCCCTACCGCATTCGCTGATTCTTTGAGAGCCTGCCAAAGCTGTCCCGAATGCCCCATAGGCTTAAAGCAGCGGCCGCCTTAGTTGAATGGGAAAAAAGCTGAATTTTGTAGGAATCGCTCTAAAAACACTGGGCTCAGTTACAGGCTGTTAGTCTGATACTACAGCCCTTGGAATGGTGTTTCTACCTGCTTGCACGGCTTCAAAGCTCTTCCAAATGTACTTTTTCAAGGGGCCTGCAGTGCACTTAGAAGTGGCATTGAAGGACAGGGGCAGCGTCGGAACCGAAAGGCCCAGCAACCTGTGCTTTTCCACCACTTATCTGCATGTCCTACAGGTACTCTGTAGCAATTTTCAGCCCCCTACCACATTCGCTGATTCTTTGAGAGCCTGCCAAAATTGGCTTAAAAACTCATTAAAATGTACTTTTTCAAGTATTTGAATGGTTGCCGACTCCAATTCTAGGGGCTGCTGCCATCTACTGGTGGAAAATATTTATGACACCGGGGAAGCAAATGCTGTTACTCTTATTTGAATTGCTCAAAAAAATCCGATTTCTGCGGGAATTCTTCTAAAAACACTGCAGGGGACGAGCAAGTGTTCAGCCCGAGCTCGCGGATCTCCAGCCGGGACCCATAACACTCGTGCACCCGGGGGGGGGGGGGGGGGCGTGCATTGAATGAATTCATTCATCGCTGTTCACACGGGACGCGGGACCAGGGCTAACCGCCGCAAGTGTTCAGCCGAGCTCGGGGAACGATAGCCCGGCTTCATAACACTCGTGCACCCGGGGGGGAAAGTGCATTGAATGAATTCATTCATCGCTGTTCACACGGGACGCGGGACCAGGGCTAACCGCCGCAAGTGTTCAGCCGAGCTCGGGGAACGATAGCCCGGCTTCATAACACTCGTGCACCCGGGGGGAAAGTGCATTGAATGAATTCATTCATCGCTGTTCACACGGGACGCGGGACCAGGGCTAACCGCCGCAAGTGTTCAGCCGAGCTCGGGGAACGATAGCCCGGCTTCATAACACTCGTGCACCCGGGGGGGAAAGTGCATTGAATGAATTCATTCATCGCTGTTCACACGGGACGCGGGACCAGGGCTAACCGCCGCAAGTGTTCAGCCGAGCTCGGGGAACGATAGCCCGGCTTCATAACACTCGTGCACCCGGGGGGGGGGGGGGCGTGCATTGAATGAATTCATTCATCGCTGTTCACACGGGACGCGGGACCAGGGCTAACCGCCGCAAGTGTTCAGCCGAGCTCGGGGAACGATAGCCCGGCTTCATAACACTCGTGCACCCGGGGGGGAAAGTGCATTGAATGAATTCATTCATCGCTGTTCACACGGGACGCGGGACCAGGGCTAACCGCCGCAAGTGTTCAGCCGAGCTCGGGGAACGATAGCCCGGCTTCATAACACTCGTGCACCCGGGGGGAAAGTGCATTGAATGAATTCATTCATCGCTGTTCACACGGGACGCGGGACCAGGGCTAACCGCCGCAAGTGTTCAGCCGAGCTCGGGGAACGATAGCCCGGCTTCATAACACTCGTGCACCCGGGGGGGGGGGGGGCGTGCATTGAATGAATTCATTCATCGCTGTTCACACGGGACGCGGGACCAGGGCTAACCGCCGCAAGTGTTCAGCCGAGCTCGGGGAACGATAGCCCGGCTTCATAACACTCGTGCACCCGGGGGGGGGCGTGCATTGAATGAATTCATTCATCGCTGTTCACACGGGACGCGGGACCAGGGCTAACCGCCGCAAGTGTTCAGCCGAGCTCGGGGAACGATAGCCCGGCTTCATAACACTCGTGCACCCGGGGGGGAAAGTGCATTGAATGAATTCATTCATCGCTGTTCACACGGGACGCGGGACCAGGGCTAACCGCCGCAAGTGTTCAGCCGAGCTCGGGGAACGATAGCCCGGCTTCATAACACTCGTGCACCCGGGGGGGGGGGGGGGGGGCGTGCATTGAATGAATTCATTCATCGCTGTTCCGCCGTGCAGCTCCCCGGGGGCGGGGGGGACGAGCAAGTGTTCAGCCCGAGCTCATAACACCCGTGCACACGGGGGGGACGTGCAGGTATTTTTTTCCCCCAGCAGACGGGGGTCCCGGCCTTACACTCGGGCAGCTCCCCGGGGAATGTTAGAGGTCGTCGCCCCCGCTGCTGAGGCGCTAAAGTATCCGACTGCCTGGAGCGCTAAACCGGCTCCGATCGGTCAGAGGGGACCGCGGGGAGTTAGCCGTGAATAGAGCGTCCCGCTGCTGCCTTCTCGCCGAGTCCGAAAATAGCCGAGAGTTAAGCCTCTCCCCGCTGTGTCTTCGGCAAACTTCCGCAACGTCAGGTTGGGCGGGCCTCTGGTCATGTGATTTATGACATGACATGACCAGAGGCCCGTCCCTCTTGAAGCGGCGAGTGGCTGACGAAGCCACGGCGGGGAGGGGCTTAACTCTCGGCTATTTTCGCTGGCCTCCGGCGGGGCTGCTTCTAACGGGTCTCCGCAGCGGCGCTTGTGCAGGTGTTCAGCCCGAGCTCGCGGAAGTGCAGCCCGGCCTCTGCTCCCACTTGCCCGGGCAGGGTTCCACGGCCCCGGGGACAGCTCCCGCCGCCCCGGACCCATAACGCCCGTGCTCCCGGGGGGAACACGGGACGTGCATTTAATTAATTCATCGCTGTTCCGCCGTGCAGCTCCACCGGGGGCGGGGGGGACGAGCAAGTGTTCAGCCCGAGCTCAGAACACTCGTGCACCCGGGGGGGGGGGACGTGCATTTAATAAATGAATGAATTAATGAATGCCCTACCTGAAACGACAGCACCTGGCGTTTCGTATTAATCGCTGTTCACCCGGGACGCGGGGCCCCGGCGAACCGCCGTGCAGCTCCCCGCACTGGGCTTGTGTCCCAGGCATCCATCCCCCTGCCCTGGCCGCATCCATGGCCGGTGAAAAGGACGGAGCGTCCCAAAGCCCAGCATCCGACTGGGATGCAAGTGCCGTCCCACTCCCAAGCTCTCCCACTCTCCAGCTCTCCCACTCTCCCACTCTCCGTTGCAGGCACGCAGCTCCAGCTGTGGCCCATCAAAACTAGTGCGACTCGGGGTTAGGGTTAGGGTCACACTCGTTTCCGTGCTAAAGGTCTTGTTTTGTAGCTCGCAGTAATACCTTTCCAGGCATACCTTGATTCAATTGATACCACCTGTGGTTATTTAAATATTCATTCATTCAAAAAAAAAAAAAAAAACCCGAACGGGACGTTTTTTCGCCAAATGTAAACGAAACCTATTTAAGGTCGTTATTTAGTGTAGCAGTCGAATAAAAACTCGAGCGCGGTGTTGTTTTGTAGCTTGCAATCATACCTATCCAACGATACCTCGTATGAGGTGGTAGCACCAGGGGTTCTTGAAATATTAATTTTAATGTGATTCCCATTGAAACGTATAGGCGTTTTCACCAAAAACGGAAAAACAGACACAATAACACGTTCCCATTTAGCGCAGGTGTGGAATTACAACCCAGGAACGGTCTCGTTGTGTAGATGACACCCTTATCTGTATAACAATGCCCTACCTGAAACGATAGCGCCCGGCGTTTCGTATTTATAGGGAAAATACGAATTTTGCACCAACCCGCAACTTGACGAGAATCCCATAGGCTAACATTGAAATCCACAAAACACAATTGCTTTTTTTGAATAAAAACTCTGTTTTTCAACGGATTGGTCTCAAATTTGGTACACAATTGCTACCTACTACCCTGATACAGGAACTGTTTGAATGGTTTCTCTAGTCCTTACTGTTCCAGAGAAATAAAAAAAAAAAGAAGTGAATTTGCATCTGCCAGTAATCTTTTTATTTTTTTTCTTATCAATCAGTTTTTGCAGGATTCATTACAAGGCCACTGAATCCTGTTAGAGACTAATTCTCTGATACTACAGCCATTTAAATGGAGCTTCTATCTGGTCGCACAGCCGAGAACCACTTAAAAAGGTTCTGATCAAATGTGCTGCAATCTCTCGGTATGAGTCCATCTAAGGCAAGCTGCTGCATTTCAACCAAAAGCCCCATAAACCTGTGCTTCTACATTTATTATCTGCATATAATACAGGTACTCTGTAGCAATTTTCAGCCCCCTACCGCATTCGCTGATTCTTTGAGAGCCTGCCAAAGCTGTCCCGAATGCCCCATAGGCTTAAAGCAGCGGCCGCCTTAGTTGAATGGGAAAAAAGCTGAATTTTGTAGGAATCGCTCTAAAAACACTGGGCTCAGTTACAGGCTGTTAGTCTGATACTACAGCCCTTGGAATGGTGTTTCTACCTGCTTGCACGGCTTCAAAGCTCTTCCAAATGTACTTTTTCAAGGGGCCTGCAGTGCACTTAGAAGTGGCATTGAAGGACAGGGGCAGCGTCGGAACCGAAAGGCCCAGCAACCTGTGCTTTTCCACCACTTATCTGCATGTCCTACAGGTACTCTGTAGCAATTTTCAGCCCCCTACCACATTCGCTGATTCTTTGAGAGCCTGCCAAAATTGGCTTAAAAACTCATTAAAATGTACTTTTTCAAGTATTTGAATGGTTGCCGACTCCAATTCTAGGGGCTGCTGCCATCTACTGGTGGAAAATATTTATGACACCGGGGAAGCAAATGCTGTTACTCTTATTTGAATTGCTCAAAAAAATCCGATTTCTGCGGGAATTCTTCTAAAAACACTGCAGGGGACGAGCAAGTGTTCAGCCCGAGCTCGCGGATCTCCAGCCGGGACCCATAACACTCGTGCACCCGGGGGGGGGGGGGGGGGGGCGTGCATTGAATGAATTCATTCATCGCTGTTCACACGGGACGCGGGACCAGGGCTAACCGCCGCAAGTGTTCAGCCGAGCTCGGGGAACGATAGCCCGGCTTCATAACACTCGTGCACCCGGGGGGGAAAGTGCATTGAATGAATTCATTCATCGCTGTTCACACGGGACGCGGGACCAGGGCTAACCGCCGCAAGTGTTCAGCCGAGCTCGGGGAACGATAGCCCGGCTTCATAACACTCGTGCACCCGGGGGGAAAGTGCATTGAATGAATTCATTCATCGCTGTTCACACGGGACGCGGGACCAGGGCTAACCGCCGCAAGTGTTCAGCCGAGCTCGGGGAACGATAGCCCGGCTTCATAACACTCGTGCACCCGGGGGGGAAAGTGCATTGAATGAATTCATTCATCGCTGTTCACACGGGACGCGGGACCAGGGCTAACCGCCGCAAGTGTTCAGCCGAGCTCGGGGAACGATAGCCCGGCTTCATAACACTCGTGCACCCGGGGGGGGGGGGGGGCGTGCATTGAATGAATTCATTCATCGCTGTTCACACGGGACGCGGGACCAGGGCTAACCGCCGCAAGTGTTCAGCCGAGCTCGGGGAACGATAGCCCGGCTTCATAACACTCGTGCACCCGGGGGGGAAAGTGCATTGAATGAATTCATTCATCGCTGTTCACACGGGACGCGGGACCAGGGCTAACCGCCGCAAGTGTTCAGCCGAGCTCGGGGAACGATAGCCCGGCTTCATAACACTCGTGCACCCGGGGGGAAAGTGCATTGAATGAATTCATTCATCGCTGTTCACACGGGACGCGGGACCAGGGCTAACCGCCGCAAGTGTTCAGCCGAGCTCGGGGAACGATAGCCCGGCTTCATAACACTCGTGCACCCGGGGGGGGGGGGGCGTGCATTGAATGAATTCATTCATCGCTGTTCACACGGGACGCGGGACCAGGGCTAACCGCCGCAAGTGTTCAGCCGAGCTCGGGGAACGATAGCCCGGCTTCATAACACTCGTGCACCCGGGGGGGGGCGTGCATTGAATGAATTCATTCATCGCTGTTCACACGGGACGCGGGACCAGGGCTAACCGCCGCAAGTGTTCAGCCGAGCTCGGGGAACGATAGCCCGGCTTCATAACACTCGTGCACCCGGGGGGGAAAGTGCATTGAATGAATTCATTCATCGCTGTTCACACGGGACGCGGGACCAGGGCTAACCGCCGCAAGTGTTCAGCCGAGCTCGGGGAACGATAGCCCGGCTTCATAACACTCGTGCACCCGGGGGGGGGGGGGGGGCGTGCATTGAATGAATTCATTCATCGCTGTTCCGCCGTGCAGCTCCCCGGGGGCGGGGGGGACGAGCAAGTGTTCAGCCCGAGCTCATAACACCCGTGCACACGGGGGGGACGTGCAGGTATTTTTTTCCCCCAGCAGACGGGGGTCCCGGCCTTACACTCGGGCAGCTCCCCGGGGAATGTTAGAGGTCGTCGCCCCCGCTGCTGAGGCGCTAAAGTATCCGACTGCCTGGAGCGCTAAACCGGCTCCGATCGGTCAGAGGGGACCGCGGGGAGTTAGCCGTGAATAGAGCGTCCCGCTGCTGCCTTCTCGCCGAGTCCGAAAATAGCCGAGAGTTAAGCCTCTCCCCGCTGTGTCTTCGGCAAACTTCCGCAACGTCAGGTTGGGCGGGCCTCTGGTCATGTGATTTATGACATGACATGACCAGAGGCCCGTCCCTCTTGAAGCGGCGAGTGGCTGACGAAGCCACGGCGGGGAGGGGCTTAACTCTCGGCTATTTTCGCTGGCCTCCGGCGGGGCTGCTTCTAACGGGTCTCCGCAGCGGCGCTTGTGCAGGTGTTCAGCCCGAGCTCGCGGAAGTGCAGCCCGGCCTCTGCTCCCACTTGCCCGGGCAGGGTTCCACGGCCCCGGGGACAGCTCCCGCCGCCCCGGACCCATAACGCCCGTGCTCCCGGGGGGAACACGGGACGTGCATTTAATTAATTCATCGCTGTTCCGCCGTGCAGCTCCACCGGGGGCGGGGGGGACGAGCAAGTGTTCAGCCCGAGCTCAGAACACTCGTGCACCCGGGGGGGGGGGGACGTGCATTTAATAAATGAATGAATTAATGAATGCCCTACCTGAAACGACAGCACCTGGCGTTTCGTATTAATCGCTGTTCACCCGGGACGCGGGGCCCCGGCGAACCGCCGTGCAGCTCCCCGCACTGGGCTTGTGTCCCAGGCATCCATCCCCCTGCCCTGGCCGCATCCATGGCCGGTGAAAAGGACGGAGCGTCCCAAAGCCCAGCATCCGACTGGGATGCAAGTGCCGTCCCACTCCCAAGCTCTCCCACTCTCCAGCTCTCCCACTCTCCCACTCTCCGTTGCAGGCACGCAGCTCCAGCTGTGGCCCATCAAAACTAGTGCGACTCGGGGTTAGGGTTAGGGTCACACTCGTTTCCGTGCTAAAGGTCTTGTTTTGTAGCTCGCAGTAATACCTTTCCAGGCATACCTTGATTCAATTGATACCACCTGTGGTTATTTAAATATTCATTCATTCAAAAAAAAAAAAAAAAACCCGAACGGGACGTTTTTTCGCCAAATGTAAACGAAACCTATTTAAGGTCGTTATTTAGTGTAGCAGTCGAATAAAAACTCGAGCGCGGTGTTGTTTTGTAGCTTGCAATCATACCTATCCAACGATACCTCGTATGAGGTGGTAGCACCAGGGGTTCTTGAAATATTAATTTTAATGTGATTCCCATTGAAACGTATAGGCGTTTTCACCAAAAACGGAAAAACAGACACAATAACACGTTCCCATTTAGCGCAGGTGTGGAATTACAACCCAGGAACGGTCTCGTTGTGTAGATGACACCCTTATCTGTATAACAATGCCCTACCTGAAACGATAGCGCCCGGCGTTTCGTATTTATAGGGAAAATACGAATTTTGCACCAACCCGCAACTTGACGAGAATCCCATAGGCTAACATTGAAATCCACAAAACACAATTGCTTTTTTTGAATAAAAACTCTGTTTTTCAACGGATTGGTCTCAAATTTGGTACACAATTGCTACCTACTACCCTGATACAGGAACTGTTTGAATGGTTTCTCTAGTCCTTACTGTTCCAGAGAAATAAAAAAAAAAAGAAGTGAATTTGCATCTGCCAGTAATCTTTTTATTTTTTTTCTTATCAATCAGTTTTTGCAGGATTCATTACAAGGCCACTGAATCCTGTTAGAGACTAATTCTCTGATACTACAGCCATTTAAATGGAGCTTCTATCTGGTCGCACAGCCGAGAACCACTTAAAAAGGTTCTGATCAAATGTGCTGCAATCTCTCGGTATGAGTCCATCTAAGGCAAGCTGCTGCATTTCAACCAAAAGCCCCATAAACCTGTGCTTCTACATTTATTATCTGCATATAATACAGGTACTCTGTAGCAATTTTCAGCCCCCTACCGCATTCGCTGATTCTTTGAGAGCCTGCCAAAGCTGTCCCGAATGCCCCATAGGCTTAAAGCAGCGGCCGCCTTAGTTGAATGGGAAAAAAGCTGAATTTTGTAGGAATCGCTCTAAAAACACTGGGCTCAGTTACAGGCTGTTAGTCTGATACTACAGCCCTTGGAATGGTGTTTCTACCTGCTTGCACGGCTTCAAAGCTCTTCCAAATGTACTTTTTCAAGGGGCCTGCAGTGCACTTAGAAGTGGCATTGAAGGACAGGGGCAGCGTCGGAACCGAAAGGCCCAGCAACCTGTGCTTTTCCACCACTTATCTGCATGTCCTACAGGTACTCTGTAGCAATTTTCAGCCCCCTACCACATTCGCTGATTCTTTGAGAGCCTGCCAAAATTGGCTTAAAAACTCATTAAAATGTACTTTTTCAAGTATTTGAATGGTTGCCGACTCCAATTCTAGGGGCTGCTGCCATCTACTGGTGGAAAATATTTATGACACCGGGGAAGCAAATGCTGTTACTCTTATTTGAATTGCTCAAAAAAATCCGATTTCTGCGGGAATTCTTCTAAAAACACTGCAGGGGACGAGCAAGTGTTCAGCCCGAGCTCGCGGATCTCCAGCCGGGACCCATAACACTCGTGCACCCGGGGGGGGGGGGGGGGGGCGTGCATTGAATGAATTCATTCATCGCTGTTCACACGGGACGCGGGACCAGGGCTAACCGCCGCAAGTGTTCAGCCGAGCTCGGGGAACGATAGCCCGGCTTCATAACACTCGTGCACCCGGGGGGGAAAGTGCATTGAATGAATTCATTCATCGCTGTTCACACGGGACGCGGGACCAGGGCTAACCGCCGCAAGTGTTCAGCCGAGCTCGGGGAACGATAGCCCGGCTTCATAACACTCGTGCACCCGGGGGGAAAGTGCATTGAATGAATTCATTCATCGCTGTTCACACGGGACGCGGGACCAGGGCTAACCGCCGCAAGTGTTCAGCCGAGCTCGGGGAACGATAGCCCGGCTTCATAACACTCGTGCACCCGGGGGGGAAAGTGCATTGAATGAATTCATTCATCGCTGTTCACACGGGACGCGGGACCAGGGCTAACCGCCGCAAGTGTTCAGCCGAGCTCGGGGAACGATAGCCCGGCTTCATAACACTCGTGCACCCGGGGGGGGGGGGGGGCGTGCATTGAATGAATTCATTCATCGCTGTTCACACGGGACGCGGGACCAGGGCTAACCGCCGCAAGTGTTCAGCCGAGCTCGGGGAACGATAGCCCGGCTTCATAACACTCGTGCACCCGGGGGGGAAAGTGCATTGAATGAATTCATTCATCGCTGTTCACACGGGACGCGGGACCAGGGCTAACCGCCGCAAGTGTTCAGCCGAGCTCGGGGAACGATAGCCCGGCTTCATAACACTCGTGCACCCGGGGGGGAAAGTGCATTGAATGAATTCATTCATCGCTGTTCACACGGGACGCGGGACCAGGGCTAACCGCCGCAAGTGTTCAGCCGAGCTCGGGGAACGATAGCCCGGCTTCATAACACTCGTGCACCCGGGGGGGGGGGGGCGTGCATTGAATGAATTCATTCATCGCTGTTCACACGGGACGCGGGACCAGGGCTAACCGCCGCAAGTGTTCAGCCGAGCTCGGGGAACGATAGCCCGGCTTCATAACACTCGTGCACCCGGGGGGGGGCGTGCATTGAATGAATTCATTCATCGCTGTTCACACGGGACGCGGGACCAGGGCTAACCGCCGCAAGTGTTCAGCCGAGCTCGGGGAACGATAGCCCGGCTTCATAACACTCGTGCACCCGGGGGGGAAAGTGCATTGAATGAATTCATTCATCGCTGTTCACACGGGACGCGGGACCAGGGCTAACCGCCGCAAGTGTTCAGCCGAGCTCGGGGAACGATAGCCCGGCTTCATAACACTCGTGCACCCGGGGGGGGGGGGGGGCGTGCATTGAATGAATTCATTCATCGCTGTTCCGCCGTGCATCTCCCCGGGGGCGGGGGGGACGAGCAAGTGTTCAGCCCGAGCTCATAACACCCGTGCACACGGGGGGGACGTGCAGGTATTTTTTTCCCCCAGCAGACGGGGGTCCCGGCCTTACACTCGGGCAGCTCCCCGGGGAATGTTAGAGGTCGTCGCCCCCGCTGCTGAGGCGCTAAAGTATCCGACTGCCTGGAGCGCTAAACCGGCTCCGATCGGTCAGAGGGGACCGCGGGGAGTTAGCCGTGAATAGAGCGTCCCGCTGCTGCCTTCTCGCCGAGTCCGAAAATAGCCGAGAGTTAAGCCTCTCCCCGCTGTGTCTTCGGCAAACTTCCGCAACGTCAGGTTGGGCGGGCCTCTGGTCATGTGATTTATGACATGACATGACCAGAGGCCCGTCCCTCTTGAAGCGGCGAGTGGCTGACGAAGCCACGGCGGGGAGGGGCTTAACTCTCGGCTATTTTCGCTGGCCTCCGGCGGGGCTGCTTCTAACGGGTCTCCGCAGCGGCGCTTGTGCAGGTGTTCAGCCCGAGCTCGCGGAAGTGCAGCCCGGCCTCTGCTCCCACTTGCCCGGGCAGGGTTCCACGGCCCCGGGGACAGCTCCCGCCGCCCCGGACCCATAACGCCCGTGCTCCCGGGGGGAACACGGGACGTGCATTTAATTAATTCATCGCTGTTCCGCCGTGCAGCTCCACCGGGGGCGGGGGGGACGAGCAAGTGTTCAGCCCGAGCTCAGAACACTCGTGCACCCGGGGGGGGGGGGACGTGCATTTAATAAATGAATGAATTAATGAATGCCCTACCTGAAACGACAGCACCTGGCGTTTCGTATTAATCGCTGTTCACCCGGGACGCGGGGCCCCGGCGAACCGCCGTGCAGCTCCCCGCACTGGGCTTGTGTCCCAGGCATCCATCCCCCTGCCCTGGCCGCATCCATGGCCGGTGAAAAGGACGGAGCGTCCCAAAGCCCAGCATCCGACTGGGATGCAAGTGCCGTCCCACTCCCAAGCTCTCCCACTCTCCAGCTCTCCCACTCTCCCACTCTCCGTTGCAGGCACGCAGCTCCAGCTGTGGCCCATCAAAACTAGTGCGACTCGGGGTTAGGGTTAGGGTCACACTCGTTTCCGTGCTAAAGGTCTTGTTTTGTAGCTCGCAGTAATACCTTTCCAGGCATACCTTGATTCAATTGATACCACCTGTGGTTATTTAAATATTCATTCATTCAAAAAAAAAAAAAAAAACCCGAACGGGACGTTTTTTCGCCAAATGTAAACGAAACCTATTTAAGGTCGTTATTTAGTGTAGCAGTCGAATAAAAACTCGAGCGCGGTGTTGTTTTGTAGCTTGCAATCATACCTATCCAACGATACCTCGTATGAGGTGGTAGCACCAGGGGTTCTTGAAATATTAATTTTAATGTGATTCCCATTGAAACGTATAGGCGTTTTCACCAAAAACGGAAAAACAGACACAATAACACGTTCCCATTTAGCGCAGGTGTGGAATTACAACCCAGGAACGGTCTCGTTGTGTAGATGACACCCTTATCTGTATAACAATGCCCTACCTGAAACGATAGCGCCCGGCGTTTCGTATTTATAGGGAAAATACGAATTTTGCACCAACCCGCAACTTGACGAGAATCCCATAGGCTAACATTGAAATCCACAAAACACAATTGCTTTTTTTGAATAAAAACTCTGTTTTTCAACGGATTGGTCTCAAATTTGGTACACAATTGCTACCTACTACCCTGATACAGGAACTGTTTGAATGGTTTCTCTAGTCCTTACTGTTCCAGAGAAATAAAAAAAAAAAGAAGTGAATTTGCATCTGCCAGTAATCTTTTTATTTTTTTTCTTATCAATCAGTTTTTGCAGGATTCATTACAAGGCCACTGAATCCTGTTAGAGACTAATTCTCTGATACTACAGCCATTTAAATGGAGCTTCTATCTGGTCGCACAGCCGAGAACCACTTAAAAAGGTTCTGATCAAATGTGCTGCAATCTCTCGGTATGAGTCCATCTAAGGCAAGCTGCTGCATTTCAACCAAAAGCCCCATAAACCTGTGCTTCTACATTTATTATCTGCATATAATACAGGTACTCTGTAGCAATTTTCAGCCCCCTACCGCATTCGCTGATTCTTTGAGAGCCTGCCAAAGCTGTCCCGAATGCCCCATAGGCTTAAAGCAGCGGCCGCCTTAGTTGAATGGGAAAAAAGCTGAATTTTGTAGGAATCGCTCTAAAAACACTGGGCTCAGTTACAGGCTGTTAGTCTGATACTACAGCCCTTGGAATGGTGTTTCTACCTGCTTGCACGGCTTCAAAGCTCTTCCAAATGTACTTTTTCAAGGGGCCTGCAGTGCACTTAGAAGTGGCATTGAAGGACAGGGGCAGCGTCGGAACCGAAAGGCCCAGCAACCTGTGCTTTTCCACCACTTATCTGCATGTCCTACAGGTACTCTGTAGCAATTTTCAGCCCCCTACCACATTCGCTGATTCTTTGAGAGCCTGCCAAAATTGGCTTAAAAACTCATTAAAATGTACTTTTTCAAGTATTTGAATGGTTGCCGACTCCAATTCTAGGGGCTGCTGCCATCTACTGGTGGAAAATATTTATGACACCGGGGAAGCAAATGCTGTTACTCTTATTTGAATTGCTCAAAAAAATCCGATTTCTGCGGGAATTCTTCTAAAAACACTGCAGGGGACGAGCAAGTGTTCAGCCCGAGCTCGCGGATCTCCAGCCGGGACCCATAACACTCGTGCACCCGGGGGGGGGGGGGGGGGGCGTGCATTGAATGAATTCATTCATCGCTGTTCACACGGGACGCGGGACCAGGGCTAACCGCCGCAAGTGTTCAGCCGAGCTCGGGGAACGATAGCCCGGCTTCATAACACTCGTGCACCCGGGGGGGGGGGGGGCGTGCATTGAATGAATTCATTCATCGCTGTTCACACGGGACGCGGGACCAGGGCTAACCGCCGCAAGTGTTCAGCCGAGCTCGGGGAACGATAGCCCGGCTTCATAACACTCGTGCACCCGGGGGGGGGCGTGCATTGAATGAATTCATTCATCGCTGTTCACACGGGACGCGGGACCAGGGCTAACCGCCGCAAGTGTTCAGCCGAGCTCGGGGAACGATAGCCCGGCTTCATAACACTCGTGCACCCGGGGGGGAAAGTGCATTGAATGAATTCATTCATCGCTGTTCACACGGGACGCGGGACCAGGGCTAACCGCCGCAAGTGTTCAGCCGAGCTCGGGGAACGATAGCCCGGCTTCATAACACTCGTGCACCCGGGGGGGGGGGGGGGCGTGCATTGAATGAATTCATTCATCGCTGTTCCGCCGTGCAGCTCCCCGGGGGCGGGGGGGACGAGCAAGTGTTCAGCCCGAGCTCATAACACCCGTGCACACGGGGGGGACGTGCAGGTATTTTTTTCCCCCAGCAGACGGGGGTCCCGGCCTTACACTCGGGCAGCTCCCCGGGGAATGTTAGAGGTCGTCGCCCCCGCTGCTGAGGCGCTAAAGTATCCGACTGCCTGGAGCGCTAAACCGGCTCCGATCGGTCAGAGGGGACCGCGGGGAGTTAGCCGTGAATAGAGCGTCCCGCTGCTGCCTTCTCGCCGAGTCCGAAAATAGCCGAGAGTTAAGCCTCTCCCCGCTGTGTCTTCGGCAAACTTCCGCAACGTCAGGTTGGGCGGGCCTCTGGTCATGTGATTTATGACATGACATGACCAGAGGCCCGTCCCTCTTGAAGCGGCGAGTGGCTGACGAAGCCACGGCGGGGAGGGGCTTAACTCTCGGCTATTTTCGCTGGCCTCCGGCGGGGCTGCTTCTAACGGGTCTCCGCAGCGGCGCTTGTGCAGGTGTTCAGCCCGAGCTCGCGGAAGTGCAGCCCGGCCTCTGCTCCCACTTGCCCGGGCAGGGTTCCACGGCCCCGGGGACAGCTCCCGCCGCCCCGGACCCATAACGCCCGTGCTCCCGGGGGGAACACGGGACGTGCATTTAATTAATTCATCGCTGTTCCGCCGTGCAGCTCCACCGGGGGCGGGGGGGACGAGCAAGTGTTCAGCCCGAGCTCAGAACACTCGTGCACCCGGGGGGGGGGGGACGTGCATTTAATAAATGAATGAATTAATGAATGCCCTACCTGAAACGACAGCACCTGGCGTTTCGTATTAATCGCTGTTCACCCGGGACGCGGGGCCCCGGCGAACCGCCGTGCAGCTCCCCGCACTGGGCTTGTGTCCCAGGCATCCATCCCCCTGCCCTGGCCGCATCCATGGCCGGTGAAAAGGACGGAGCGTCCCAAAGCCCAGCATCCGACTGGGATGCAAGTGCCGTCCCACTCCCAAGCTCTCCCACTCTCCAGCTCTCCCACTCTCCCACTCTCCGTTGCAGGCACGCAGCTCCAGCTGTGGCCCATCAAAACTAGTGCGACTCGGGGTTAGGGTTAGGGTCACACTCGTTTCCGTGCTAAAGGTCTTGTTTTGTAGCTCGCAGTAATACCTTTCCAGGCATACCTTGATTCAATTGATACCACCTGTGGTTATTTAAATATTCATTCATTCAAAAAAAAAAAAAAAAACCCGAACGGGACGTTTTTTCGCCAAATGTAAACGAAACCTATTTAAGGTCGTTATTTAGTGTAGCAGTCGAATAAAAACTCGAGCGCGGTGTTGTTTTGTAGCTTGCAATCATACCTATCCAACGATACCTCGTATGAGGTGGTAGCACCAGGGGTTCTTGAAATATTAATTTTAATGTGATTCCCATTGAAACGTATAGGCGTTTTCACCAAAAACGGAAAAACAGACACAATAACACGTTCCCATTTAGCGCAGGTGTGGAATTACAACCCAGGAACGGTCTCGTTGTGTAGATGACACCCTTATCTGTATAACAATGCCCTACCTGAAACGATAGCGCCCGGCGTTTCGTATTTATAGGGAAAATACGAATTTTGCACCAACCCGCAACTTGACGAGAATCCCATAGGCTAACATTGAAATCCACAAAACACAATTGCTTTTTTTGAATAAAAACTCTGTTTTTCAACGGATTGGTCTCAAATTTGGTACACAATTGCTACCTACTACCCTGATACAGGAACTGTTTGAATGGTTTCTCTAGTCCTTACTGTTCCAGAGAAATAAAAAAAAAAAGAAGTGAATTTGCATCTGCCAGTAATCTTTTTATTTTTTTTCTTATCAATCAGTTTTTGCAGGATTCATTACAAGGCCACTGAATCCTGTTAGAGACTAATTCTCTGATACTACAGCCATTTAAATGGAGCTTCTATCTGGTCGCACAGCCGAGAACCACTTAAAAAGGTTCTGATCAAATGTGCTGCAATCTCTCGGTATGAGTCCATCTAAGGCAAGCTGCTGCATTTCAACCAAAAGCCCCATAAACCTGTGCTTCTACATTTATTATCTGCATATAATACAGGTACTCTGTAGCAATTTTCAGCCCCCTACCGCATTCGCTGATTCTTTGAGAGCCTGCCAAAGCTGTCCCGAATGCCCCATAGGCTTAAAGCAGCGGCCGCCTTAGTTGAATGGGAAAAAAGCTGAATTTTGTAGGAATCGCTCTAAAAACACTGGGCTCAGTTACAGGCTGTTAGTCTGATACTACAGCCCTTGGAATGGTGTTTCTACCTGCTTGCACGGCTTCAAAGCTCTTCCAAATGTACTTTTTCAAGGGGCCTGCAGTGCACTTAGAAGTGGCATTGAAGGACAGGGGCAGCGTCGGAACCGAAAGGCCCAGCAACCTGTGCTTTTCCACCACTTATCTGCATGTCCTACAGGTACTCTGTAGCAATTTTCAGCCCCCTACCACATTCGCTGATTCTTTGAGAGCCTGCCAAAATTGGCTTAAAAACTCATTAAAATGTACTTTTTCAAGTATTTGAATGGTTGCCGACTCCAATTCTAGGGGCTGCTGCCATCTACTGGTGGAAAATATTTATGACACCGGGGAAGCAAATGCTGTTACTCTTATTTGAATTGCTCAAAAAAATCCGATTTCTGCGGGAATTCTTCTAAAAACACTGCAGGGGACGAGCAAGTGTTCAGCCCGAGCTCGCGGATCTCCAGCCGGGACCCATAACACTCGTGCACCCGGGGGGGGGGGGGGGGGCGTGCATTGAATGAATTCATTCATCGCTGTTCACACGGGACGCGGGACCAGGGCTAACCGCCGCAAGTGTTCAGCCGAGCTCGGGGAACGATAGCCCGGCTTCATAACACTCGTGCACCCGGGGGGGGGGGGGCGTGCATTGAATGAATTCATTCATCGCTGTTCACACGGGACGCGGGACCAGGGCTAACCGCCGCAAGTGTTCAGCCGAGCTCGGGGAACGATAGCCCGGCTTCATAACACTCGTGCACCCGGGGGGGGGCGTGCATTGAATGAATTCATTCATCGCTGTTCACACGGGACGCGGGACCAGGGCTAACCGCCGCAAGTGTTCAGCCGAGCTCGGGGAACGATAGCCCGGCTTCATAACACTCGTGCACCCGGGGGGGAAAGTGCATTGAATGAATTCATTCATCGCTGTTCACACGGGACGCGGGACCAGGGCTAACCGCCGCAAGTGTTCAGCCGAGCTCGGGGAACGATAGCCCGGCTTCATAACACTCGTGCACCCGGGGGGGGGGGGGGGCGTGCATTGAATGAATTCATTCATCGCTGTTCCGCCGTGCAGCTCCCCGGGGGCGGGGGGGACGAGCAAGTGTTCAGCCCGAGCTCATAACACCCGTGCACACGGGGGGGACGTGCAGGTATTTTTTTCCCCCAGCAGACGGGGGTCCCGGCCTTACACTCGGGCAGCTCCCCGGGGAATGTTAGAGGTCGTCGCCCCCGCTGCTGAGGCGCTAAAGTATCCGACTGCCTGGAGCGCTAAACCGGCTCCGATCGGTCAGAGGGGACCGCGGGGAGTTAGCCGTGAATAGAGCGTCCCGCTGCTGCCTTCTCGCCGAGTCCGAAAATAGCCGAGAGTTAAGCCTCTCCCCGCTGTGTCTTCGGCAAACTTCCGCAACGTCAGGTTGGGCGGGCCTCTGGTCATGTGATTTATGACATGACATGACCAGAGGCCCGTCCCTCTTGAAGCGGCGAGTGGCTGACGAAGCCACGGCGGGGAGGGGCTTAACTCTCGGCTATTTTCGCTGGCCTCCGGCGGGGCTGCTTCTAACGGGTCTCCGCAGCGGCGCTTGTGCAGGTGTTCAGCCCGAGCTCGCGGAAGTGCAGCCCGGCCTCTGCTCCCACTTGCCCGGGCAGGGTTCCACGGCCCCGGGGACAGCTCCCGCCGCCCCGGACCCATAACGCCCGTGCTCCCGGGGGGAACACGGGACGTGCATTTAATTAATTCATCGCTGTTCCGCCGTGCAGCTCCACCGGGGGCGGGGGGGACGAGCAAGTGTTCAGCCCGAGCTCAGAACACTCGTGCACCCGGGGGGGGGGGGACGTGCATTTAATAAATGAATGAATTAATGAATGCCCTACCTGAAACGACAGCACCTGGCGTTTCGTATTAATCGCTGTTCACCCGGGACGCGGGGCCCCGGCGAACCGCCGTGCAGCTCCCCGCACTGGGCTTGTGTCCCAGGCATCCATCCCCCTGCCCTGGCCGCATCCATGGCCGGTGAAAAGGACGGAGCGTCCCAAAGCCCAGCATCCGACTGGGATGCAAGTGCCGTCCCACTCCCAAGCTCTCCCACTCTCCAGCTCTCCCACTCTCCCACTCTCCGTTGCAGGCACGCAGCTCCAGCTGTGGCCCATCAAAACTAGTGCGACTCGGGGTTAGGGTTAGGGTCACACTCGTTTCCGTGCTAAAGGTCTTGTTTTGTAGCTCGCAGTAATACCTTTCCAGGCATACCTTGATTCAATTGATACCACCTGTGGTTATTTAAATATTCATTCATTCAAAAAAAAAAAAAAAAACCCGAACGGGACGTTTTTTCGCCAAATGTAAACGAAACCTATTTAAGGTCGTTATTTAGTGTAGCAGTCGAATAAAAACTCGAGCGCGGTGTTGTTTTGTAGCTTGCAATCATACCTATCCAACGATACCTCGTATGAGGTGGTAGCACCAGGGGTTCTTGAAATATTAATTTTAATGTGATTCCCATTGAAACGTATAGGCGTTTTCACCAAAAACGGAAAAACAGACACAATAACACGTTCCCATTTAGCGCAGGTGTGGAATTACAACCCAGGAACGGTCTCGTTGTGTAGATGACACCCTTATCTGTATAACAATGCCCTACCTGAAACGATAGCGCCCGGCGTTTCGTATTTATAGGGAAAATACGAATTTTGCACCAACCCGCAACTTGACGAGAATCCCATAGGCTAACATTGAAATCCACAAAACACAATTGCTTTTTTTGAATAAAAACTCTGTTTTTCAACGGATTGGTCTCAAATTTGGTACACAATTGCTACCTACTACCCTGATACAGGAACTGTTTGAATGGTTTCTCTAGTCCTTACTGTTCCAGAGAAATAAAAAAAAAAAGAAGTGAATTTGCATCTGCCAGTAATCTTTTTATTTTTTTTCTTATCAATCAGTTTTTGCAGGATTCATTACAAGGCCACTGAATCCTGTTAGAGACTAATTCTCTGATACTACAGCCATTTAAATGGAGCTTCTATCTGGTCGCACAGCCGAGAACCACTTAAAAAGGTTCTGATCAAATGTGCTGCAATCTCTCGGTATGAGTCCATCTAAGGCAAGCTGCTGCATTTCAACCAAAAGCCCCATAAACCTGTGCTTCTACATTTATTATCTGCATATAATACAGGTACTCTGTAGCAATTTTCAGCCCCCTACCGCATTCGCTGATTCTTTGAGAGCCTGCCAAAGCTGTCCCGAATGCCCCATAGGCTTAAAGCAGCGGCCGCCTTAGTTGAATGGGAAAAAAGCTGAATTTTGTAGGAATCGCTCTAAAAACACTGGGCTCAGTTACAGGCTGTTAGTCTGATACTACAGCCCTTGGAATGGTGTTTCTACCTGCTTGCACGGCTTCAAAGCTCTTCCAAATGTACTTTTTCAAGGGGCCTGCAGTGCACTTAGAAGTGGCATTGAAGGACAGGGGCAGCGTCGGAACCGAAAGGCCCAGCAACCTGTGCTTTTCCACCACTTATCTGCATGTCCTACAGGTACTCTGTAGCAATTTTCAGCCCCCTACCACATTCGCTGATTCTTTGAGAGCCTGCCAAAATTGGCTTAAAAACTCATTAAAATGTACTTTTTCAAGTATTTGAATGGTTGCCGACTCCAATTCTAGGGGCTGCTGCCATCTACTGGTGGAAAATATTTATGACACCGGGGAAGCAAATGCTGTTACTCTTATTTGAATTGCTCAAAAAAATCCGATTTCTGCGGGAATTCTTCTAAAAACACTGCAGGGGACGAGCAAGTGTTCAGCCCGAGCTCGCGGATCTCCAGCCGGGACCCATAACACTCGTGCACCCGGGGGGGGGGGGGGGGGGCGTGCATTGAATGAATTCATTCATCGCTGTTCACACGGGACGCGGGACCAGGGCTAACCGCCGCAAGTGTTCAGCCGAGCTCGGGGAACGATAGCCCGGCTTCATAACACTCGTGCACCCGGGGGGGAAAGTGCATTGAATGAATTCATTCATCGCTGTTCACACGGGACGCGGGACCAGGGCTAACCGCCGCAAGTGTTCAGCCGAGCTCGGGGAACGATAGCCCGGCTTCATAACACTCGTGCACCCGGGGGGAAAGTGCATTGAATGAATTCATTCATCGCTGTTCACACGGGACGCGGGACCAGGGCTAACCGCCGCAAGTGTTCAGCCGAGCTCGGGGAACGATAGCCCGGCTTCATAACACTCGTGCACCCGGGGGGGAAAGTGCATTGAATGAATTCATTCATCGCTGTTCACACGGGACGCGGGACCAGGGCTAACCGCCGCAAGTGTTCAGCCGAGCTCGGGGAACGATAGCCCGGCTTCATAACACTCGTGCACCCGGGGGGGGGGGGGGCGTGCATTGAATGAATTCATTCATCGCTGTTCACACGGGACGCGGGACCAGGGCTAACCGCCGCAAGTGTTCAGCCGAGCTCGGGGAACGATAGCCCGGCTTCATAACACTCGTGCACCCGGGGGGGAAAGTGCATTGAATGAATTCATTCATCGCTGTTCACACGGGACGCGGGACCAGGGCTAACCGCCGCAAGTGTTCAGCCGAGCTCGGGGAACGATAGCCCGGCTTCATAACACTCGTGCACCCGGGGGGAAAGTGCATTGAATGAATTCATTCATCGCTGTTCACACGGGACGCGGGACCAGGGCTAACCGCCGCAAGTGTTCAGCCGAGCTCGGGGAACGATAGCCCGGCTTCATAACACTCGTGCACCCGGGGGGGGGGGGCGTGCATTGAATGAATTCATTCATCGCTGTTCACACGGGACGCGGGACCAGGGCTAACCGCCGCAAGTGTTCAGCCGAGCTCGGGGAACGATAGCCCGGCTTCATAACACTCGTGCACCCGGGGGGGGGCGTGCATTGAATGAATTCATTCATCGCTGTTCACACGGGACGCGGGACCAGGGGCTAACCGCCGCAAGTGTTCAGCCGAGCTCGGGGAACGATAGCCCGGCTTCATAACACTCGTGCACCCGGGGGGGAAAGTGCATTGAATGAATTCATTCATCGCTGTTCACACGGGACGCGGGACCAGGGCTAACCGCCGCAAGTGTTCAGCCGAGCTCGGGGAACGATAGCCCGGCTTCATAACACTCGTGCACCCGGGGGGGGGGGGGGGCGTGCATTGAATGAATTCATTCATCGCTGTTCCGCCGTGCAGCTCCCCGGGGGCGGGGGGGACGAGCAAGTGTTCAGCCCGAGCTCATAACACCCGTGCACACGGGGGGACGTGCAGGTATTTTTTTCCCCCAGCAGACGGGGGTCCCGGCCTTACACTCGGGCAGCTCCCCGGGGAATGTTAGAGGTCGTCGCCCCCGCTGCTGAGGCGCTAAAGTATCCGACTGCCTGGAGCGCTAAACCGGCTCCGATCGGTCAGAGGGGACCGCGGGGAGTTAGCCGTGAATAGAGCGTCCCGCTGCTGCCTTCTCGCCGAGTCCGAAAATAGCCGAGAGTTAAGCCTCTCCCCGCTGTGTCTTCGGCAAACTTCCGCAACGTCAGGTTGGGCGGGCCTCTGGTCATGTGATTTATGACATGACATGACCAGAGGCCCGTCCCTCTTGAAGCGGCGAGTGGCTGACGAAGCCACGGCGGGGAGGGGCTTAACTCTCGGCTATTTTCGCTGGCCTCCGGCGGGGCTGCTTCTAACGGGTCTCCGCAGCGGCGCTTGTGCAGGTGTTCAGCCCGAGCTCGCGGAAGTGCAGCCCGGCCTCTGCTCCCACTTGCCCGGGCAGGGTTCCACGGCCCCGGGGACAGCTCCCGCCGCCCCGGACCCATAACGCCCGTGCTCCCGGGGGGAACACGGGACGTGCATTTAATTAATTCATCGCTGTTCCGCCGTGCAGCTCCACCGGGGGCGGGGGGACGAGCAAGTGTTCAGCCCGAGCTCAGAACACTCGTGCACCCGGGGGGGGGGGACGTGCATTTAATAAATGAATGAATTAATGAATGCCCTACCTGAAACGACAGCACCTGGCGTTTCGTATTAATCGCTGTTCACCCGGGACGCGGGGCCCCGGCGAACCGCCGTGCAGCTCCCCGCACTGGGCTTGTGTCCCAGGCATCCATCCCCCTGCCCTGGCCGCATCCATGGCCGGTGAAAAGGACGGAGCGTCCCAAAGCCCAGCATCCGACTGGATGCAAGTGCCGTCCCACTCCAAGCTCTCCCACTCTCCAGCTCTCCCACTCTCCGTTGCAGGCACGCAGCTCCAGCTGTGGCCCATCAAAACTAGTGCGACTCGGGGTTAGGGTTAGGGTCACACTCGTTTCCGTGCTAAAGGTCTTGTTTTGTAGCTCGCAGTAATACCTTTCCAGGCATACCTTGATTCAATTGATACCACCTGTGGTTATTTAAATATTCATTCATTCAAAAAAAAAAAAAAAACCCGACGGGACGTTTTTTCGCCAAATGTAAACGAAACCTATTTAAGGTCGTATTTAGTGTAGCAGTCGAATAAAAACTCGAGCGCGTGTTGTTTTGTAGCTTGCAATCATACCTATCCAACGATACCTCGTATGAGGTGGTAGCACCAGGGGTTCTTGAAATATTAATTTTAATGTGATTCCATTGAAACGTATAGGCGTTTTCACCAAAAACGGAAAAACAGACACAATAACACGTTCCCATTTAGCGCAGGTGTGGAATTACAACCCAGGAACGGTCTCGTTGTGTAGATGACACCTTATCTGTATAACAATGCCCTACCTGAAACGATAGCGCCGGCGTTTCGTATTTATAGGGAAAATACGATTTTGCACCAACCCGCAACTTGACGAGAATCCCATAGGCTAACATTGAAATCCACAAAACACAATTGCTTTTTTTGAATAAAAACTCTGTTTTTCAACGGATTGGTCTCAAATTTGGTACACAATTGCTACCTACTACCTGATACAGGAACTGTTTGAATGGTTTCTCTAGTCCTTACTGTTCAGAGAAATAAAAAAAAAAGAAGTGAATTTGCATCTGCCAGTAATCTTTTTATTTTTTTTCTATCAATCAGTTTTTGCAGGATTCATTACAAGGCCACTGAATCCTGTTAGAGACTAATTCTCTGATACTACAGCCATTTAAATGGAGCTTCTATCTGGTCGCACAGCCGAGAACCACTTAAAAAGGTTCTGATCAAATGTGCTGCAATCTCTCGGTATGAGTCCATCTAAGGCAAGCTGCTGCATTTCAACAAAAGCCCCATAAACCTGTGCTTCTACATTTATTATCTGCATATAATACAGGTACTCTGTAGCAATTTTCAGCCCCCTACCGCATTCGCTGATTCTTTGAGAGCCTGCCAAAGCTGTCCCGAATGCCCCATAGGCTTAAAGCAGCGGCCGCCTTAGTTGAATGGGAAAAAAGCTGAATTTTGTAGGAATCGCTCTAAAAACACTGGGCTCAGTTACAGGCTGTTAGTCTGATACTACAGCCCTTGGAATGGTGTTTCTACCTGCTTGCACGGCTTCAAAGCTCTTCCAAATGTACTTTTTCAAGGGGCCTGCAGTGCACTTAGAAGTGGCATTGAAGGACAGGGGCAGCGTCGGAACCGAAAGGCCCAGCAACCTGTGCTTTTCCACCACTTATCTGCATGTCCTACAGGTACTCTGTAGCAATTTTCAGCCCCCTACCACATTCGCTGATTCTTTGAGAGCCTGCCAAAATTGGCTTAAAAACTCATTAAAATGTACTTTTTCAAGTATTTGAATGGTTGCCGACTCCAATTCTAGGGGCTGCTGCCATCTACTGGTGGAAAATATTTATGACACCGGGGAAGCAAATGCTGTTACTCTTATTTGAATTGCTCAAAAAAATCCGATTTCTGCGGGAATTCTTCTAAAACACTGCAGGGGACGAGCAAGTGTTCAGCCCGAGCTCGCGGATCTCCAGCCGGGACCCATAACACTCGTGCACCCGGGGGGGGGGGGGGGGGGGGCGTGCATTGAATGAATTCATTCATCGCTGTTCACACGGGACGCGGGACCAGGGCTAACCGCCGCAAGTGTTCAGCCGAGCTCGGGGAACGATAGCCCGGCTTCATAACACTCGTGCACCCGGGGGGGAAAGTGCATTGAATGAATTCATTCATCGCTGTTCACACGGGACGCGGGACCAGGGCCTAACCGCCGCAAGTGTTCAGCCGAGCTCGGGGAACGATAGCCCGGCTTCATAACACTCGTGCACCCGGGGGGGAAAGTGCATTGAATGAATTCATTCATCGCTGTTCACACGGGACGCGGGACCAGGGCTAACCGCCGCAAGTGTTCAGCCGAGCTCGGGGAACGATAGCCCGGCTTCATAACACTCGTGCACCCGGGGGGGGGGGGGCGTGCATTGAATGAATTCATTCATCGCTGTTCACACGGGACGCGGGACCAGGGCTAAACCGCCGCAAGTGTTCAGCCGAGCTCGGGGAACGATAGCCCGGCTTCATAACACTCGTGCACCCGGGGGGGGGCGTGCATTGAATGAATTCATTCATCGCTGTTCACACGGGACGCGGGACCAGGGCTAACCGCCGCAAGTGTTCAGCCGAGCTCGGGGAACGATAGCCCGGCTTCATAACACTCGTGCACCCGGGGGGGAAGTGCATTGAATGAATTCATTCATCGCTGTTCACACGGACGCGGGACCAGGGCTAACCGCCGCAAGTGTTCAGCCGAGCTCGGGGAACGATAGCCCGGCTTCATAACACTCGTGCACCCGGGGGGGGGGGGGGGCGTGCATTGAATGAATTCATTCATCGCTGTTCCGCCGTGCAGCTCCCCGGGGGCGGGGGGGACGAGCAAGTGTTCAGCCCGAGCTCATAACCCCGTGCACACGGGGGGACGTGCAGGTATTTTTTTCCCCCAGCAGACGGGGGTCCCGGCCTTACACTCGGGCAAGCTC
>NW_026707322.1:0-29455 GCF_902713425.1 Acipenser ruthenus
AATAGGTAACCTATTTACCATGGTATCCCTCCCCTGCGGCGGCTGCTCTTGATCTCCGTGAACGCACGCGCTGTCTCCAAACCTTGCAGAGCAGCACATTGAAGCGCTTGAAAACACAGCACAACATTCCCTAATAACACTTGCAATGCATTATGACTTCAAAGGTATGACTTTAAGTCTATGACATTATTATTTATTGATTTTATTTTGTTTTATTTCTTTCATCACCAACTGCCACGACAACACACTCGTTTTTTTATGCAGTACTCCTGACGAACTTCACCCATTGCCCGCATCGTACCGGCTCTGAAGGTAGCTTGTGTTGGAGCAGCAGGACAAGCTCGCCATCCCGCCCGCTGCTTTCCTGCATTAATGCTCACCAAAACACAACGCACCCAGGGGAGAGATACCATGGTAAATAGGTAACCTATTTACCATGGTATCCCTCCCCTGCGGCGGCTGCTCTTGATCTCCGTGAACGCACGCGCTGTCTCCAAACCTTGCAGAGCAGCACATTGAAGCGCTTGAAAACACAGCACAACATTCCCTAATAACACTTGCAATGCATTATGACTTCAAAGGTATGACTTTAAGTCTATGACATTATTATTTATTGATTTTATTTTGTTTTATTTCTTTGATCACCAACTGCCACGACAACACACTCGTTTTTTTATGCAGTACTCCTGACGAACTTCACCCATTGCCCGCATCGTACCGGCTCTTAAGGTAGCTTGTGTTGGAGCAGCAGGACAAGCTCGCCATCCCCGCCCGCTGCTTTCCTGCATTTATGCTCACCAAAACACAACGCACCCAGGGGAGAGATACCATGGTAAATAGGTAACCTATTTACCATGGTATCCCTCCCCTGCGGCGGCTGCTCTTGATCTCCGTGAACGCACGCGCTGTCTCCAAACCTTGCAGAGCAGCACATTGAAGCGCTTGAAAACACAGCACAACATTCCCTAATAACACTTGCAATGCATTATGACTTCAAAGGTATGACTTTAAGTCTATGACATTATTATTTATTGATTTTATTTTGTTTTATTTCTTTGATCACCAACTGCCACGACAACACACTCGTTTTTTTATGCAGTACTCCTGACGAACTTCACCCATTGCCCGCATCGTACCGGCTCTGAAGGTAGCTTGTGTTGGAGCAGCAGGACAAGCTCGCCATCCCGCCCGCTGCTTTCCTGCATTAATGCTCACCAAAACACAACGCACCCAGGGGAGAGATACCATGGTAAATAGGTAACCTATTTACCATGGTATCCCTCCCCTGCGGCGGCTGCTCTTGATCTCCGTGAACGCACGCGCTGTCTCCAAACCTTGCAGAGCAGCACATTGAAGCGCTTGAAAACACAGCACAACATTCCCTAATAACACTTGCAATGCATTATGACTTCAAAGGTATGACTTTAAGTCTATGACATTATTATTTATTGATTTTATTTTGTTTTATTTCTTTGATCACCAACTGCCACGACAACACACTCGTTTTTTTATGCAGTACTCCTGACGAACTTCACCCATTGCCCGCATCGTACCGGCTCTGAAGGTAGCTTGTGTTGGAGCAGCAGGACAAGCTCGCCATCCCGCCCGCTGCTTTCCTGCATTAATGCTCACCAAAACACAACGCACCCAGGGGAGAGATACCATGGTAAATAGGTAACCTATTTACCATGGTATCCCTCCCCTGCGGCGGCTGCTCTTGATCTCCGGCTGCTCTTGATCTCCGTGAACGCACGCGCTGTCTCCAAACCTTGCAGAGCAGCACATTGAAGCGCTTGAAAACACAGCACAACATTCCCTAATAACACTTGCAATGCATTATGACTTCAAAGGTATGACTTTAAGTCTATGACATTATTATTTATTGATTTTATTTTGTTTTATTTCTTTGATCACCAACTGCCACGACAACACACTCGTTTTTTTATGCAGTACTCCTGACGAACTTCACCCATTGCCCGCATCGTACCGGCTCTTAAGGTAGCTTGTGTTGGAGCAGCAGGACAAGCTCGCCATCCCGCCCGCTGCTTTCCTGCATTAATGCTCACCAGAACACAACGCACCCAGGGGAGAGATACCATGGTAAATAGGTAACCTATTTACCATGGTATCCCTCCCCTGCGGCGGCTGCTCTTGATCTCCGTGAACGCACGCGCTGTCTCCAAACCTTGCAGAGCAGCACATTGAAGCGCTTGAAAACACAGCACAACATTCCCTAATAACACTTGCAATGCATTATGACTTCAAAGGTATGACTTTAAGTCTATGACATTATTATTTATTGATTTTATTTTGTTTTATTTCTTTGATCACCAACTGCCACGACAACACACTCGTTTTTTTATGCAGTACTCCTGACGAACTTCACCCATTGCCCGCATCGTACCGGCTCTTAAGGTAGCTTGTGTTGGAGCAGCAGGACAAGCTCGCCATCCCGCCCGCTGCTTTCCTGCATTAATGCTCACCAAAACACAACGCACCCAGGGGAGAGATACCATGGTAAATAGGTAACCTATTTACCATGGTATCCCTCCCCTGCGGCGGCTGCTCTTGATCTCCGTGAACGCACGCGCTGTCTCCAAACCTTGCAGAGCAGCACATTGAAGCGCTTGAAAACACAGCACAACATTCCCTAATAACACTTGCAATGCATTATGACTTCAAAGGTATGACTTTAAGTCTATGACATTATTATTTATTGATTTTATTTTGTTTTATTTCTTTGATCACCAACTGCCACGACAACACACTCGTTTTTTTATGCAGTACTCCTGACGAACTTCACCCATTGCCCGCATCGTACCGGCTCTTAAGGTAGCTTGTGTTGGAGCAGCAGGACAAGCTCGCCATCCCGCCCGCTGCTTTCCTGCATTAATGCTCACCAGAACACAACGCACCCAGGGGAGAGATACCATGGTAAATAGGTAACCTATTTACCATGGTATCCCTCCCCTGCGGCGGCTGCTCTTGATCTCCGTGAACGCACGCGCTGTCTCCAAACCTTGCAGAGCAGCACATTGAAGCGCTTGAAAACACAGCACAACATTCCCTAATAACACTTGCAATGCATTATGACTTCAAAGGTATGACTTTAAGTCTATGACATTATTATTTATTGATTTTATTTTGTTTTATTTCTTTGATCACCAACTGCCACGACAACACACTCGTTTTTTTATGCAGTACTCCTGACGAACTTCACCCATTGCCCGCATCGTACCGGCTCTTAAGGTAGCTTGTGTTGGAGCAGCAGGACAAGCTCGCCATCCCGCCCGCTGCTTTCCTGCATTAATGCTCACCAAAACACAACGCACCCAGGGGAGAGATACCATGGTAAATAGGTAACCTATTTACCATGGTATCCCTCCCCTGCGGCGGCTGCTCTTGATCTCCGTGAACGCACGCGCTGTCTCCAAACCTTGCAGAGCAGCACATTGAAGCGCTTGAAAACACAGCACAACATTCCCTAATAACACTTGCAATGCATTATGACTTCAAAGGTATGACTTTAAGTCTATGACATTATTATTTATTGATTTTATTTTGTTTTATTTCTTTGATCACCAACTGCCACGACAACACACTCGTTTTTTTTATGCAGTACTCCTGACGAACTTCACCCATTGCCCGCATCGTACCGGCTCTGAAGGTAGCTTGTGTTGGAGCAGCAGGACAAGCTCGCCATCCCCCCCCGCTGCTTTCCTGCATTAATGCTCACCAAAACACAACGCACCCAGGGGAGAGATACCATGGTAAATAGGTAACCTATTTACCATGGTATCCCTCCCCTGCGGCGGCTGCTCTTGATCTCCGTGAACGCACGCGCTGTCTCCAAACCTTGCAGAGCAGCACATTGAAGCGCTTGAAAACACAGCACAACATTCCCTAATAACACTTGCAATGCATTATGACTTCAAATGTATGACTTTAAGTCTATGACATTATTATTTATTGATTTTATTTTGTTTTATTTCTTTGATCACCAACTGCCACGACAACACACTCGTTTTTTTATGCAGTACTCCTGACGAACTTCACCCATTGCCAGCATCGTACCGGCTCTGAAGGTAGCTTGTGTTGGAGCAGCAGGACAAGCTCGCCATCCCGCCCGCTGCTTTCCTGCATTAATGCTCACCAGAACACAACGCACCCAGGGGAGAGATACCATGGTAAATAGGTAACCTATTTACCATGGTATCCCTCCCCTGCGGCGGCTGCTCTTGATCTCCGTGAACGCACGCGCTGTCTCCAAACCTTGCAGAGCAGCACATTGAAGCGCTTGAAAACACAGCACAACATTCCCTAATAACACTTGCAATGCATTATGACTTCAAAGGTATGACTTTAAGTCTATGACATTATTATTTATTGATTTTATTTTGTTTTATTTCTTTGATCACCAACTGCCACGACAACACACTCGTTTTTTTATGCATTACTCCTGGCGAACTTCACCCATTGCCCGCATCGTACCGGCTCTTAAGGTAGCTTGTGTTGGAGCAGCAGGACAAGCTCGCCATCCCGCCCGCTGCTTTCCTGCATTAATGCTCACCAAAACTCAACGCACCCAGGGGAGAGATACCATGGTAAATAGGTAACCTATTTACTATGGTATCCCTCCCCTGCGGCGGCTGCTCTTGATCTCCGTGAACGCACGCGCTGTCTCCAAACCTTGCAGAGCAGCACATTGAAGCGCTTGAAAACACAGCACAACATTACCTAATAACACTTGCAATGCATTATGACTTCAAAGGTATGACTTTAAGTCTATGACATTATTATTTATTGATTTTATTTTGTTTTATTTCTTTGATCACCAACTGCCACGACAACACACTCGTTTTTTTTATGCAGTACTCCTGACGAACTTCACCCATTGCCCGCATCGTACCGGCTCTTAAGGTAGCTTGTGTTGGAGCAGCAGGACAAGCTCGCCATCCCGCCCGCTGCTTTCCTGCATTAATGCTCACCAAAAACACAACGCACCCAGGGGAGAGATACCATGGTAAATAGGTAACCTATTTACCATGGTATCCCTCCCCTGCGGCGGCTGCTCTTGATCTCCGTGAACGCACGCGCTGTCTCCAAACCTTGCAGAGCAGCACATTGAAGCGCTTGAAAACACAGCACAACATTCCCTAATAACACTTGCAATGCATTATGACTTCAAAGGTATGACTTTAAGTCTATGACATTATTATTTATTGATTTTATTTTGTTTTATTTCTTTGATCACCAACTGCCACGACAACACACTCGTTTTTTTATGCAGTACTCCTGACGAACTTCACCCATTGCCCGCATCGTACCGGCTCTGAAGGTAGCTTGTGTTGGAGCAGCAGGACAAGCTCGCCATCCCCGCCCGCTGCTTTCCTGCATTAATGCTCACCAAAACACAACGCACCCAGGGGAGAGATACCATGGTAAATAGGTAACCTATTTACCATGGTATCCCTCCCCTGCGGCGGCTGCTCTTGATCTCCGTGAACGCACGCGCTGTCTCCAAACCTTGCAGAGCAGCACATTGAAGCGCTTGAAAACACAGCACAACATTCCCTAATAACACTTGCAATGCATTATGACTTCAAAGGTATGACTTTAAGTCTATGACATTATTATTTATTGATTTTATTTTGTTTTATTTCTTTGATCACCAACTGCCACGACAACACACTCGTTTTTTTATGCAGTACTCCTGACGAACTTCACCCATTGCCCGCATCGTACCGGCTCTGAAGGTAGCTTGTGTTGGAGCAGCAGGACAAGCCTCGCCATCCCCCCCCGCTGCTTTCCTGCATTAATGCTCACCAAAACACAACGCACCCAGGGGAGAGATACCATGGTAAATAGGTAACCTATTTACCATGGTATCCCTCCCCTGCGGCGGCTGCTCTTGATCTCCGTGAACGCACGCGCTGTCTCCAAACCTTGCAGAGCAGCACATTGAAGCGCTTGAAAACACAGCACAACATTCCCTAATAACACTTGCAATGCATTATGACTTCAAAGGTATGACTTTAAGTCTATGACATTATTATTTATTGATTTTATTTTGTTTTATTTCTTTGATCACCAACTGCCACGACAACACACTCGTTTTTTTATGCAGTACTCCTGACGAACTTCACCCATTGCCCCGCATCGTACCGGCTCTTAAGGTAGCTTGTGTTGGAGCAGCAGGACAAGCTCGCCATCCCCCCCGCTGCTTTCCTGCATTAATGCTCACCAAAACACAACGCACCCAGGGGAGAGATACCATGGTAAATAGGTAACCTATTTACCATGGTATCCCTCCCCTGCGGCGGCTGCTCTTGATCTCCGTGAACGCACGCGCTGTCTCCAAACCTTGCAGAGCAGCACATTGAAGCGCATGAAAACACAGCACAACATTCCCTAATAACACTTGCCAATGCATTTTGACTTCAAAGGTATGACTTTAAGTCTATGACATTATTATTTATTGATTTTATTTTGTTTTATTTCTTTGATCACCAACTGCCACGACAACACACTCGTTTTTTTATGCAGTACTCCTGACGAACTTCACCCATTGCCCCGCATCGTACCGGCTCTGAAGGTAGCTTGTGTTGGAGCAGCAGGACAAGCTCGCCATCCCGCCCGCTGCTTTCCTGCATTAATGCTCACCAAAACACAACGCACCCAGGGGAGAGATACCATGGTAAATAGGTAACCTATTAAATAGGTAACCTATTTACCATGGTATCCCTCCCCTGCGGCGGCTGCTCTTGATCTCCGTGAACGCACGCGCTGTCTCCAAACCTTGCAGAGCAGCACATTGAAGCGCTTGAAAACACAGCACAACATTCCCTAATAACACTTGCAATGCATTATGACTTCAAAGGTATGACTTTAAGTCTATGACATTATTATTTATTGATTTTATTTTGTTTTATTTCTTTGATCACCAACTGCCACGACAACACACTCGTTTTTTATGCAGTACTCCTGACGAACTTCACCCATTGTCCGCATCGTACCGGCTCTGAAGGTAGCTTGTGTTGGAGCAGCAGGACAAGCTCGCCATCCCGCCCGCTGCTTTCCTGCATTAATGCTCACCAAAACACAACGCACCCAGGGGAGAGATACCATGGTAAATAGGTAACCTATTTACCATGGTATCCCTCCCCTGCGGCGGCTGCTCTTGATCTCCGTGAACGCACGCGCTGTCTCCAAACCTTGCAGAGCAGCACATTGAAGCGCTTGAAAACACAGCACAACATTCCCTAATAACACTTGCAATGCATTATGACTTCAAAGGTATGACTTTAAGTCTATGACATTATTATTTATTGATTTTATTTTGTTTTATTTCTTTGATCACCAACTGCCACGACAACACACTCGTTTTTTTATGCAGTACTCCTGACGAACTTCACCCATTGCCAGCATCGTACCGGCTCTGAAGGTAGCTTGTGTTGGAGCAGCAGGACAAGCTCGCCATCCCGCCCGCTGCTTTCCTGCATTAATGCTCACCAAAACACAACGCACCCAGGGGAGAGATACCATGGTAAATAGGTAACCTATTTACCATGGTATCCCTCCCCTGCGGCGGCTGCTCTTGATCTCCGTGAACGCACGCGCTGTCTCCAAACCTTGCAGAGCAGCACATTGAAGCGCTTGAAAACACAGCACAACATTCCCTAATAACACTTGCAATGCATTATGACTTCAAAGGTATGACTTTAAGTCTATGACATTATTATTTATTGTTTTTATTTTGTTTTATTTCTTTGATCACCAACTGCCACGACAACACACTCGTTTTTTTATGCAGTACTCCTGACGAACTTCACCCATTGCCCGCATCGTACCGCCTCTTAAGGTAGCTTGTGTTGGAGCAGCAGGACAAGCTCGCCATCCCGCCCGCTGCTTTCCTGCATTAATGCTCACCAAAACACAACGCACCCAGGGGAGAGATACCATGGTAAATAGGTAACCTTACCATGGTATCCCTCCCCTGCGGCGGCTGCTCTTGATCTCCGTGAACGCACCCGCTGTCTCCAAACCTTGCAGAGCAGCACATTGAAGCGCTTGAAAACACAGCACAACATTCACTAATAACACTTGCAATGCATTATGACTTCAAAGGTATGACTTTAAGTCTATGACATTATTATTTATTGATTTTATTTTGTTTTATTTCTTTGATCACCAACTGCCACGACAACACACTCGTTTTTTTATGCAGTACTCCTGACGAACTTCACCCATTGCCCGCATCATACCGGCTCTTAAGGTAGCTTGTGTTGGAGCAGCAGGACAAGCTCGCCATCCCGCCCGCTGCTTTCCTGCATTAATGCTCACCAAAACACAACGCACCCAGGGGAGAGATACCATGGTAAATAGGTAACCTATTTACCATGGTATCCCTCCCCTGCGGCGGCTGCTCTTGATCTCCGTGAACGCACGCGCTGTCTCCAAACCTTGCAGAGCAGCACATTGAAGCGCTTGAAAACACAGCACAACATTCACTAATAACACTTGCAATGCATTATGACTTCAAAGGTATGACTTTAAGTCTATGACATTATTATTTATTGATTTTATTTTGTTTTATTTCTTTGATCACCAACTGCCACGACAACACACTCGTTTTTTTATGCAGTACTCCTGACGAACTTCACCCATTGCCCGCATCGTACCGGCTCTTAAGGTAGCTTGTGTTGGAGCAGCAGGACAAGCTCGCCATCCCGCCCGCTGCTTTCCTGCATTAATGCTCACCAGAACACAACGCACCCAGGGGAGAGATACCATGGTAAATAGGTAACCTATTTACCATGGTATCCCTCCCCTGCGGCGGCTGCTCTTGATCTCCGTGAACGCACGCGCTGTCTCCAAACCTTGCAGAGCAGCACATTGAAGCGCTTGAAAACACAGCACAACATTCCCTAATAACACTTGCAATGCATTATGACTTCAAAGGTATGACTTTAAGTCTATGACATTATTATTTATTGATTTTATTTTGTTTTATTTCTTTGATCACCAACTGCCACGACAACACACTCGTTTTTTTATGCAGTACTCCTGACGAACTTCACCCATTGCCCGCATCGTACCGGCTCTTAAGGTAGCTTGTGTTGGAGCAGCAGGACAAGCTCGCCATCCTGCCCGCTGCTTTCCTGCATTAATGCTCACCAAAACACAACGCACCCAGGGGAGAGATACCATGGTAAATAGGTAACCTTACCATGGTATCCCTCCCCTGCGGCGGCTGCTCTTGATCTCCGTGAACGCACGCGCTGTCTCCAAACCTTGCAGAGCAGCACATTGAAGCGCTTGAAAACACAGCACAACATTCCCTAATAACACTTGCAATGCATTATGACTTCAAAGGTATGACTTTAAGTCTATGACATTATTATTTATTGATTTTATTTTGTTTTATTTCTTTGATCACCAACTGCCACGACAACACACTCGTTTTTTTATGCAGTACTCCTGACGAACTTCACCCATTGCCCGCATCGTACCGGCTCTTAAGATAGCTTGTGTTGGAGCAGCAGGACAAGCTCGCCATCCCGCCCGCTGCTTTCCTGCATTATTGCTCACCAAAACACAACGCACCCAGGGGAGAGATACCATGGTAAATAGGTAACCTTACCATGGTATCCCTCCCCTGCGGCGGCTGCTCTTGATCTCCGTGAACGCACCCGCTGTCTCCAAACCTTGCAGAGCAGCACATTGAAGCGCTTGAAAACACAGCACAACATTAACTAATAACACTTGCAATGCATTATGACTTCAAAGGTATGACTTTAAGTCTATGACATTATTATTTATTGATTTTATTTTGTTTTATTTCTTTGATCACCAACTGCCACGACAACACACTCGTTTTTTTATGCAGTACTCCTGACGAACTTCACCCATTGCCCGCATCGTACCGCCTCTTAAGGTAGCTTGTGTTGGAGCAGCAGGACAAGCTCGCCATCCCGCCCGCTGCTTTCCTGCATTAATGCTCACCAAAACACAACGCACCCAGGGGAGAGATACCATGGTAAATAGGTAACCTATTTACCATGGTATCCCTCCCCTGCGGCGGCTGCTCTTGATCTCCAGCTGCTCTGATCTCCATGAACGCACCCGCTGTCTCCAAACCTTGCAGAGCAGCACATTGAAGCGCTTGAAAACACAGCACAACATTCCCTAATAACACTTGCAATGCATTATGACTTCAAAGGTATGACTTTAAGTCTATGACATTATTATTTATTGATTTTATTTTGTTTTATTTCTTTGATCACCAACTGCCACGACAACACACTCGTTTTTTTATGCAGTACTCCTGACGAACTTCACCCATTGCCCGCATCGTACCGGCTCTTAAGGTAGCTTGTGTTGGAGCAGCAGGACAAGCTCGCCATCCCGCCCGCTGCTTTCCTGCATTAATGCTCACCAAAACACAACGCACCCAGGGGAGAGATACCATGGTAAATAGGTAACCTATTTACCATGGTATCCCCCCCCCCCCTGCGGCGGCTGCTCTTGATCTCCGGCTGCTCTTGATCTCCGTGAACGCACCCGCTGTCTCCAAACCTTGAGAGCAGCACATTGAAGCGCTTGAAAACACAGCACAACATTCCCTAATAACACTTGCAATGCATTATGACTTCAAAGGTATGACTTTAAGTCTATGACATTATTATTTATTGATTTTATTTTGTTTTATTTCTTTGATCACCAACTGCCACGACAACACACTCGTTTTTTTATGCAGTAATCCTGACGAACTTCACCCATTGCCCGCATCGTACCGGCTCTTAAGGTAGCTTGTATTGGAGCAGCAGGACAAGCTCGCCATCCCGCCCGCTGCTTTCCTGCATTAATGCTCACCAAAACACAACGCACCCAGGGGAGAGATACCATGGTAAATAGGTAACCTATTTACCATGGTATCCCTCCCCTGCGGCGGCTGCTCTTGATCTCCGGCTGCTCTTGATCTCCGTGAACGCACGCGCTGTCTCCAAACCTTGCAGAGCAGCACATTGAAGCGCTTGAAAACACAGCACAACATTCCCTAATAACACTTGCAATGCATTATGACTTCAAAGGTATGACTTTAAGTCTATGACATTATTATTTATTGATTTTATTTTGTTTTATTTCTTTGATCACCAACTGCCACGACAACACACTCGTTTTTTTATGCAGTACTCCTGACGAACTTCACCCATTGCCCGCATCGTACCGGCTCTTAAGGTAGCTTGTGTTGGAGCAGCAGGACAAGCTCGCCATCCCGCCCGCTGCTTTCCTGCAATATTGCTCATCAAAACACAACGCACCCAGGGGAGAGATACCATGGTAAATAGGTAACCTTACCATGGTATCCCTCCCCTGCGGCGGCTGCTCTTGATCTCCGTGAACGCACCCGCTGTCTCCAAACCTTGCAGAGCAGCACATTGAAGCGCTTGAAAACACAGCACAACATTCACTAATAACACTTGCAATGCATTATGACTTCAAAGGTATGACTTTAAGTCTATGACATTATTATTTATTGATTTTATTTTGTTTTATTTCTTTGATCACCAACTGCCACGACAACACACTCGTTTTTTTATGCAGTACTCCTGACGAACTTCACCCATTGCCCGCATCGTACCGGCTCTTAAGGTAGCTTGTGTTGGAGCAGCAGGACAAGCTCGCCATCCCGCCCGCTGCTTTCCTGCATTAATGCTCACCAAAACACAACGCACCCAGGGGAGAGATACCATGGTAAATAGGTAACCTATTTACCATGGTATCCCTCCCCTGCGGCGGCTGCTCTTGATCTCCGGCTTCTCTTGATCTCCGTGAACGCACCCCCTGTCTCCAAACCTTGCAGAGCAGCACATTGAAGCGCTTGAAAACACAGCACAACATTAACTAATAACACTTGCAATGCATTATGACTTCAAAGGTATGACTTTAAGTCTATGACATTATTATTTATTGATTTTATTTTGTTTTATTTCTTTGATCACCAACTGCCACGACAACACACTCGTTTTTTTATGCAGTACTCCTGACGAACTTCACCCATTGCCCGCATCGTACCGGCTCTTAAGGTAGCTTGTGTTGGAGCAGCAGGACAAGCTCGCCATCCCGCCCGCTGCTTTCCTGCATTAATGCTCACCAAAACACAACGCACCCAGGGGAGAGATACCATGGTAAATAGGTAACCTATTTACCATGGTATCCCTCCCCTGCGGCGGCTGCTCTTGATCTCCGGCTGCTCTTGATCTCCGTGAACGCACGCGCTGTCTCCAAACCTTGCAGAGCAGCACATTGAAGCGCTTGAAAACACAGCACAACATTCCCTAATAACACTTGCAATGCATTATGACTTCAAAGGTATGACTTTAAGTCTATGACATTATTATTTATTGATTTTATTTTGTTTTATTTCTTTGATCACCAACTGCCACGACAACACACTCGTTTTTTTATGCAGTACTCCTGACGAACTTCACCCATTGCCCGCATCGTACCGGCTCTTAAGGTAGCTTGTGTTGGAGCAGCAGGACAAGCTCGCCATCCCGCCCGCTGCTTTCCTGCATTAATGCTCACCAAAACACAACGCACCCAGGGGAGAGATACCATGGTAAATAGGTAACCTATTTACCATGGTATCCCTCCCCTGCGGCGGCTGCTCTTGATCTCCGGCTGCTCTTGATCTCCGTGAACGCACCCGCTGTCTCCAAACCTTGCAGAGCAGCACATTGAAGCGCTTGAAAACACAGCACAACATTCACTAATAACACTTGCAATGCATTATGACTTCAAAGGTATGACTTTAAGTCTATGACATTATTATTTATTGATTTTATTTTGTTTTATTTCTTTGATCACCAACTGCCACGACAACACACTCGTTTTTTTATGCAGTACTCCTGACGAACTTCACCCATTGCCCGCATCGTACCGGCTCTTAAGGTAGCTTGTGTTGGAGCAGCTTGACAAGCTCGCCATCCCGCCCGCTGCTTTCCTGCATTAATGCTCACCAAAACACAACGCACCCAGGGGAGAGATACCATGGTAAATAGGTAACCTATTTACCATGGTATCCCTCCCCTGCGGCGGCTGCTCTTGATCTCCGTGAACGCACGCGCTGTCTCCAAACCTTGCAGAGCAGCACATTGAAGCGCTTGAAAACACAGCACAACATTCACTAATAACACTTGCAATGCATTATGACTTCAAAGGTATGACTTTAAGTCTATGACATTATTATTTATTGATTTTATTTTGTTTTATTTCTTTGATCACCAACTGCCACGACAACACACTCGTTTTTTTATGCAGTACTCCTGACGAACTTCACCCATTGCCCGCATCGTACCGGCTCTTAAGGTAGCTTGTGTTGGAGCAGCAGGACAAGCTCGCCATCCCGCAAGCTGCTTTCCTGCATTATTGCTCACCAAAACACAACGCACCCAGGGGAGAGATACCATGGTAAATAGGTAACCTTACCATGGTATCCCTCCCCTGCGGCGGCTGCTCTTGATCTCCGTGAACGCACCCGCTGTCTCCAAACCTTGCAGAGCAGCACATTGAAGCGCTTGAAAACACAGCACAACATTCACTAATAACACTTGCAATGCATTATGACTTCAAAGGTATGACTTTAAGTCTATGACATTATTATTTATTGATTTTATTTTGTTTTATTTCTTTGATCACCAACTGCCACGACAACACACTCGTTTTTTTATGCAGTACTCCTGACGAACTTCACCCATTGCCCGCATCGTACCGGCTCTTAAGGTAGCTTGTGTTGGAGCAGCAGGACAAGCTCGCAATACCGCCCGCTGCTTTCCTGCATTAATGCTCACCAAAACACAACGCACCCATGGGAGAGATACCATGGTAAATAGGTAACCTATTTACCATGGTATCCCTCCCCTGCGGCGGCTGCTCTTGATCTCCGTGAACGCACGCGCTGTCTCCAAACCTTGCAGAGCAGCACATTGAAGCGCTTGAAAACACAGCACAACATTCCCTAATAACACTTGCAATGCATTATGACTTCAAAGGTATGACTTTAAGTCTATGACATTATTATTTATTGATTTTATTTTGTTTTATTTCTTTGATCACCAACTGCCACGACAACACACTCGTTTTTTTATGCAGTACTCCTGACGAACTTCACCCATTGCCCGCATCGTACCGGCTCTTAAGATAGCTTGTGTTGTAGCAGCAGGACAAGCTCGCCATCCCGCCCGCTGCTTTCCTGCATTATTGCTCACCAAAACACAACGCACCCAGGGGAGAGATACCATGGTAAATAGGTAACCTTACCATGGTATCCCTCCCCTGCGGCGGCTGCTCTTGATCTCCGTGAACGCACGCGCTGTCTCCAAACCTTGCAGAGCAGCACATTGAAGCGCTTGAAAACACAGCACAACATTCCCTAATAACACTTACAATGCATTATGACTTCAAAGGTATGACTTTAAGTCTATGACATTATTATTTATTGATTTTATTTTGTTTTATTTCTTTGATCACCAACTGCCACGAAAACACACTCGTTTTTTTATGCAGTACTCCTGACGAACTTCACCCATTGCCCGCATCGTACCGGCTCTTAAGATAGCTTGTGTTGGAGCAGCAGGACAAGCTCGCCATCCCGCCCGCTGCTTTCCTGCATTATTGCTCACCAAAACACAACGCACCCAGGGGAGAGATACCATGGTAAATATGTAACCTTACCATGGTATCCCTCCCCTGCGGCGGCTGCTCTTGATCTCCGTGAACGCACCCGCTGTCTCCAAACCTTGCAGAGCAGCACATTGAAGCGCTTGAAAACACAGCACAACATTAACTAATAACACTTGCAATGCATTATGACTTCAAAGGTATGACTTTAAGTCTATGACATTATTATTTATTGATTTTATTTTGTTTTATTTCTTTGATCACCAACTGCCACGACAACACACTCGTTTTTTTATGCAGTACTCCTGACGAACTTCACCCATTGCCCGCATCGTACCGCCTCTTAAGGTAGCTTGTGTTGGAGCAGCAGGACAAGCTCGCCATCCCGCCCGCTGCTTTCCTGCATTAATGCTCACCAAAACACAACGCACCCAGGGGAGAGATACCATGGTAAATAGGTAACCTATTTACCATGGTATCCCTCCCCTGCGGCGGCTGCTCTTGATCTCCAGCTGCTCTGATCTCCATGAACGCACCCGCTGTCTCCAAACCTTGCAGAGCAGCACATTGAAGCGCTTGAAAACACAGCACAACATTCCCTAATAACACTTGCAATGCATTATGACTTCAAAGGTATGACTTTAAGTCTATGACATTATTATTTATTGATTTTATTTTGTTTTATTTCTTTGATCACCAACTGCCACGACAACACACTCGTTTTTTTATGCAGTACTCCTGACGAACTTCACCCATTGCCCGCATCGTACCGGCTCTTAAGGTAGCTTGTGTTGGAGCAGCAGGACAAGCTCGCCATCCCGCCCGCTGCTTTCCTGCATTAATGCTCACCAAAACACAACGCACCCAGGGGAGAGATACCATGGTAAATAGGTAACCTATTTACCATGGTATCCCCCCCCCCCTGCGGCGGCTGCTCTTGATCTCCGGCTGCTCTTGATCTCCGTGAACGCACCCGCTGTCTCCAAACCTTGAGAGCAGCACATTGAAGCGCTTGAAAACACAGCACAACATTCCCTAATAACACTTGCAATGCATTATGACTTCAAAGGTATGACTTTAAGTCTATGACATTATTATTTATTGATTTTATTTTGTTTTATTTCTTTGATCACCAACTGCCACGACAACACACTCGTTTTTTTATGCAGTAATCCTGACGAACTTCACCCATTGCCCGCATCGTACCGGCTCTTAAGGTAGCTTGTATTGGAGCAGCAGGACAAGCTCGCCATCCCGCCCGCTGCTTTCCTGCATTAATGCTCACCAAAACACAACGCACCCAGGGGAGAGATACCATGGTAAATAGGTAACCTATTTACCATGGTATCCCTCCCCTGCGGCGGCTGCTCTTGATCTCCGGCTGCTCTTGATCTCCGTGAACGCACGCGCTGTCTCCAAACCTTGCAGAGCAGCACATTGAAGCGCTTGAAAACACAGCACAACATTCCCTAATAACACTTGCAATGCATTATGACTTCAAAGGTATGACTTTAAGTCTATGACATTATTATTTATTGATTTTATTTTGTTTTATTTCTTTGATCACCAACTGCCACGACAACACACTCGTTTTTTTATGCAGTACTCCTGACGAACTTCACCCATTGCCCGCATCGTACCGGCTCTTAAGGTAGCTTGTGTTGGAGCAGCAGGACAAGCTCGCCATCCCGCCCGCTGCTTTCCTGCAATATTGCTCATCAAAACACAACGCACCCAGGGGAGAGATACCATGGTAAATAGGTAACCTTACCATGGTATCCCTCCCCTGCGGCGGCTGCTCTTGATCTCCGTGAACGCACCCGCTGTCTCCAAACCTTGCAGAGCAGCACATTGAAGCGCTTGAAAACACAGCACAACATTCACTAATAACACTTGCAATGCATTATGACTTCAAAGGTATGACTTTAAGTCTATGACATTATTATTTATTGATTTTATTTTGTTTTATTTCTTTGATCACCAACTGCCACGACAACACACTCGTTTTTTTATGCAGTACTCCTGACGAACTTCACCCATTGCCCGCATCGTACCGGCTCTTAAGGTAGCTTGTGTTGGAGCAGCAGGACAAGCTCGCCATCCCGCCCGCTGCTTTCCTGCATTAATGCTCACCAAAACACAACGCACCCAGGGGAGAGATACCATGGTAAATAGGTAACCTATTTACCATGGTATCCCTCCCCTGCGGCGGCTGCTCTTGATCTCCGGCTTCTCTTGATCTCCGTGAACGCACCCCCTGTCTCCAAACCTTGCAGAGCAGCACATTGAAGCGCTTGAAAACACAGCACAACATTCCCTAATAACACTTGCAATGCATTATGACTTCAAAGGTATGACTTTAAGTCTATGACATTATTATTTATTGATTTTATTTTGTTTTATTTCTTTGATCACCAACTGCCACGACAACACACTCGTTTTTTTATGCAGTACTCCTGACGAACTTCACCCATTGCCCGCATCGTACCGGCTCTTAAGGTAGCTTGTGTTGGAGCAGCAGGACAAGCTCGCCATCCCGCCCGCTGCTTTCCTGCATTAATGCTCACCAAAACACAACGCACCCAGGGGAGAGATACCATGGTAAATAGGTAACCTATTTACCATGGTATCCCTCCCCTGCGGCGGCTGCTCTTGATCTCCGGCTGCTCTTGATCTCCGTGAACGCACGCGCTGTCTCCAAACCTTGCAGAGCAGCACATTGAAGCGCTTGAAAACACAGCACAACATTCCCTAATAACACTTGCAATGCATTATGACTTCAAAGGTATGACTTTAAGTCTATGACATTATTATTTATTGATTTTATTTTGTTTTATTTCTTTGATCACCAACTGCCACGACAACACACTCGTTTTTTTATGCAGTACTCCTGACGAACTTCACCCATTGCCCGCATCGTACCGGCTCTTAAGGTAGCTTGTGTTGGAGCAGCAGGACAAGCTCGCCATCCCGCCCGCTGCTTTCCTGCATTAATGCTCACCAAAACACAACGCACCCAGGGGAGAGATACCATGGTAAATAGGTAACCTATTTACCATGGTATCCCTCCCCTGCGGCGGCTGCTCTTGATCTCCGGCTGCTCTTGATCTCCGTGAACGCACCCGCTGTCTCCAAACCTTGCAGAGCAGCACATTGAAGCGCTTGAAAACACAGCACAACATTCACTAATAACACTTGCAATGCATTATGACTTCAAAGGTATGACTTTAAGTCTATGACATTATTATTTATTGATTTTATTTTGTTTTATTTCTTTGATCACCAACTGCCACGACAACACACTCGTTTTTTTATGCAGTACTCCTGACGAACTTCACCCATTGCCCGCATCGTACCGGCTCTTAAGGTAGCTTGTGTTGGAGCAGCTTGACAAGCTCGCCATCCCGCCCGCTGCTTTCCTGCATTAATGCTCACCAAAACACAACGCACCCAGGGGAGAGATACCATGGTAAATAGGTAACCTATTTACCATGGTATCCCTCCCCTGCGGCGGCTGCTCTTGATCTCCGTGAACGCACGCGCTGTCTCCAAACCTTGCAGAGCAGCACATTGAAGCGCTTGAAAACACAGCACAACATTCACTAATAACACTTGCAATGCATTATGACTTCAAAGGTATGACTTTAAGTCTATGACATTATTATTTATTGATTTTATTTTGTTTTATTTCTTTGATCACCAACTGCCACGACAACACACTCGTTTTTTTATGCAGTACTCCTGACGAACTTCACCCATTGCCCGCATCGTACCGGCTCTTAAGGTAGCTTGTGTTGGAGCAGCAGGACAAGCTCGCCATCCCGCAAGCTGCTTTCCTGCATTATTGCTCACCAAAACACAACGCACCCAGGGGAGAGATACCATGGTAAATAGGTAACCTTACCATGGTATCCCTCCCCTGCGGCGGCTGCTCTTGATCTCCGTGAACGCACCCGCTGTCTCCAAACCTTGCAGAGCAGCACATTGAAGCGCTTGAAAACACAGCACAACATTCACTAATAACACTTGCAATGCATTATGACTTCAAAGGTATGACTTTAAGTCTATGACATTATTATTTATTGATTTTATTTTGTTTTATTTCTTTGATCACCAACTGCCACGACAACACACTCGTTTTTTTATGCAGTACTCATGACGAACTTCACCCATTGCCCGCATCGTACCGGCTCTTAAGGTAGCTTGTGTTGGAGCAGCAGGACAAGCTCGCCATCCCGCCCGCTGCTTTCCTGCATTAATACTCACCAAAACACAACGCACCCAGGGGAGAGATACCATGGTAAATAGGTAACCTTACCATGGTATCCCTCCCCTGCGGCGGCTGCTCTTGATCTCCGGCTGCTCTTGATCTCCGTGAACGCACGCGCTGTCTCCAAACCTTGCAGAACAGCACATTGAAGCGCTTGAAAACACAGCACAACATTCCCTAATAACACTTGCAATGCATTATGACTTCAAAGGTATGACTTTAAGTCTATGACATTATTATTTATTGATTTTATTTTGTTTTATTTCTTTGATCACCAACTGCCACGACAACACACTCGTTTTTTTATGCAGTACTCCTGACGAACTTCACCCATTGCCCGCATCGTACCGGCTCTGAAGGTAGCTTGTGTTGGAGCAGCAGGACAAGCTTGCCATCCCGCCCGCTGCTTTCCTGCATTAATGCTCACCAAAACACAACGCACCCAGGGGAGAGATACCATGGTAAATAGGTAACCTATTTACCATGGTATCCCTCCCCTGCGGCGGCTGCTCTTGATCTCCGTGAACGCACGCGCTGTCTCCAAACCTTGCAGAGCAGCACATTGAAGCGCTTGAAAACACAGCACAACATTCCCTAATAACACTTGCAATGCATTATGACTTCAAAGGTATGGCTTTAAGTCTATGACATTATTATTTATTGATTTTATTTTGTTTTATTTCTTTGATCACCAACTGCCACGACAACACACTCGTTTTTTTATGCAGTACTCCTGACGAACTTCACCCATTGCCCGCATCGTACCGGCTCTTAAGGTAGCTTGTGTTGGAGCAGCAGGACAAGCTCGCCATCCCGCCCGCTGCTTTCCTGCATTAATGCTCACCAAAACACAACGCACCCAGGGGAGAGATACCATGGTAAATAGGTAACCTATTTACCATGGTATCCCTCCCCTGCGGCGGCTGCTCTTGATATCCGTGAACGCACGCGCTGTCTCCAAACCTTGCAGAGCAGCACATTGAAGCGCTTGAAAACACAGCACAACATTCCCTAATAACACTTGCAATGCATTATGACTTCAAAGGTATGACTTTAAGTCTATGACATTATTATTTATTGATTTTATTTTGTTTTATTTCTTTGATCACCAACTGCCACGACAACACACTCGTTTTTTTATGCAGTACTCCTGACGAACTTCACCCATTGCCCGCATCGTACCGGCTCTGAAGGTAGCTTGTGTTGGAGCAGCAGGACAAGCTCGCCATCCCGCCCGCTGCTTTCCTGCATTAATGCTCACCAAAACACAACGCACCCAGGGGAGAGATACCATGGTAAATAGGTAACCTATTAAATAGGTAACCTATTTACCATGGTATCCCTCCCCTGCGGCGGCTGCTCTTGATCTCCGTGAACGCACGCGCTGTCTCCAAACCTTGCAGAGCAGCACATTGAAGCGCTTGAAAACACAGCACAACATTCCCTAATAACACTTGCAATGCATTATGACTTCAAAGGTATGACTTTAAGTCTATGACATTATTATTTATTGATTTTATTTTGTTTTATTTCTTTGATCACCAACTGCCACGACAACACACTCGTTTTTTTATGCAGTACTCCTGACGAACTTCACCCATTGCCCGCATCGTACCGGCTCTGAAGGTAGCTTGTGTTGGAGCAGCAGGACAAGCTCGCCATCCCGCCCGCTGCTTTCCTGCATTAATGCTCACCAAAACACAACGCACCCAGGGGAGAGTTACCATGGTAAATAGGTAACCTATTTACCATGGTATCCCTCCCCTGCGGCGGCTGCTCTTGATCTCCGTGAACGCACGCGCTGTCTCCAAACCTTGCAGAGCAGCACATTGAAGCGCTTGAAAACACAGCACAACATTCCCTAATAACACTTGCAATGCATTATGACTTCAAAGGTATGACTTTAAGTCTATGACATTATTATTTATTGATTTTATTTTGTTTTATTTCTTTGATCACCAACTGCCACGACAACACACTCGTTTTTTTATGCAGTACTCCTGACGAACTTCACCCATTGCCCGCATCGTACCGGCTCTGAAGGTAGCTTGTGTTGGAGCAGCAGGACAAGCTCGCCATCCCGCCCGCTGCTTTCCTGCATTAATGCTCACCAAAACACAACGCACCCAGGGGAGAGATACCATGGTAAATAGGTAACCTATTTACCATGGTATCCCTCCCCTGCGGCGGCTGCTCTTGATCTCCGTGAACGCACGCGCTGTCTCCAAACCTTGCAGAGCAGCACATTGAAGCGCTTGAAAACACAGCACAACATTCCCTAATAACACTTGCAATGCATTATGACTTCAAAGGTATGACTTTAAGTCTATGACATTATTATTTATTGATTTTATTTTGTTTTATTTCTTTGATCACCAACTGCCACGACAACACACTCGTTTTTTTATGCAGTACTCCTGACGAACTTCACCCATTGCCCGCATCGTACCGACTCTGAAGGTAGCTTGTGTTGGAGCAGCAGGACAAGCTCGCCATCCCGCCCGCTGCTTTCCTGCATTAATGCTCACCAAAACACAACGCACCCAGGGGAGAGTTACCATGGTAAATAGGTAACCTATTTACCATGGTATCCCTCCCCTGCGGCGGCTGCTCTTGATCTCCGTGAACGCACGCGCTGTCTCCAAACCTTGCAGAGCAGCACATTGAAGCGCTTGAAAACACAGCACAACATTCCCTAATAACACTTGCAATGCATTATGACTTCAAAGGTATGACTTTAAGTCTATGACATTATTATTTATTGATTTTATTTTGTTTTATTTCTTTGATCACCAACTGCCACGACAACACACTCGTTTTTTTATGCAGTACTCCTGACGAACTTCACCCATTGCCCGCATCGTACCGGCTCTGAAGGTAGCTTGTGTTGGAGCAGCAGGACAAGCTCGCCATCCCGCCCGCTGCTTTCCTGCATTAATGCTCACCAAAACACAACGCACCCAGGGGAGAGTTACCATGGTAAATAGGTAACCTATTTACCATGGTATCCCTCCCCTGCGGCGGCTGCTCTTGATCTCCGTGAACGCACGCGCTGTCTCCAAACCTTGCAGAGCACAACATTGAAGCGCTTGAAAACACAGCACAACATTCCCTAATAACACTTGCAATGCATTATGACTTCAAAGGTATGACTTTAAGTCTATGACATTATTATTTATTGATTTTATTTTGTTTTATTTCTTTGATCACCAACTGCCACGACAACACACTCGTTTTTTTATGCAGTACTCCTGACGAACTTCACCCATTGCCCGCATCGTACCGGCTCTGAAGGTAGCTTGTGTTGGAGCAGCAGGACAAGCTCGCCATCCCGCCCGCTGCTTTCCTGCATTAATGCTCACCAAAACACAACGCACCCAGGGGAGAGATACCATGGTAAATAGGTAACCTATTTACCATGGTATCCCTCCCCTGCGGCGGCTGCTCTTGATCTCCGTGAACGCACGCGCTGTCTCCAAACCTTGCAGAGCAGCACATTGAAGCGCTTGAAAACACAGCACAACATTCCCTAATAACACTTGCAATGCATTATGACTTCAAAGGTATGACTTTAAGTCTATGACATTATTATTTATTGATTTTATTTTGTTTTATTTCTTTGATCACCAACTGCCACGACAACACACTCGTTTTTTTATGCAGTACTCCTGACGAACTTCACCCATTGCCCGCATCGTACCGGCTCTTAAGGTAGCTTGTGTTGGAGCAGCAGGACAAGCTCGCAATACCGCCCGCTGCTTTCCTGCATTAATGCTCACCAAAACACAACGCACCCAGGGGAGAGATACCATGGTAAATAGGTAACCTATTTACCATGGTATCCCTCCCCTGCGGCGGCTGCTCTTGATCTCCGTGAACGCACGCGCTGTCTCCAAACCTTGCAGAGCAGCACATTGAAGCGCTTGAAAACACAGCACAACATTCCCTAATAACACTTGCAATGCATTATGACTTCAAAGGTATGACTTTAAGTCTATGACATTATTATTTATTGATTTTATTTTGTTTTATTTCTTTGATCACCAACTGCCACGACAACACACTCGTTTTTTTATGCAGTACTCCTGACGAACTTCACCCATTGCCCGCATCGTACCGGCTCTGAAGGTAGCTTGTGTTGGAGCAGCAGGACAAGCTCGCCATCCCGCCCGCTGCTTTCCTGCATTAATGCTCACCAAAACACAACGCACCCAGGGGAGAGATACCATGGTAAATAGGTAACCTATTTACCATGGTATCCCTCCCCTGCGGCGGCTGCTCTTGATCTCCGTGAACGCACGCGCTGTCTCCAAACCTTGCAGAGCAGCACATTGAAGCGCTTGAAAACACAGCACAACATTCCCTAATAACACTTGCAATGCATTATGACTTCAAAGGTATGACTTTAAGTCTATGACATTATTATTTATTGATTTTATTTTGTTTTATTTCTTTGATCACCAACTGCCACGACAACACACTCGTTTTTTTTATGCAGTACTCCTGACGAACTTCACCCATTGCCCGCATCGTACCGGCTCTGAAGGTAGCTTGTGTTGGAGCAGCAGGACAAGCTCGCCATCCCGCCCGCTGCTTTCCTGCATTAATGCTCACCAAAACACAACGCACCCAGGGGAGAGTTACCATGGTAAATAGGTAACCTATTTACCATGGTATCCCTCCCCTGCGGCGGCTGCTCTTGATCTCCGTGAACGCACGCGCTGTCTCCAAACCTTGCAGAGCAGCACATTGAAGCGCTTGAAAACACAGCACAACATTCCCTAATAACACTTGCAATGCATTATGACTTCAAAGGTATGACTTTAAGTCTATGACATTATTATTTATTGATTTTATTTTGTTTTATTTCTTTGATCACCAACTGCCACGACAACACACTCGTTTTTTTTATGCAGTACTCCTGACGAACTTCACCCATTGCCCGCATCGTACCGGCTCTGAAGGTAGCTTGTGTTGGAGCAGCAGGACAAGCTCGCCATCCCCGCCCGCTGCTTTCCTGCATTAATGCTCACCAAAACACAACGCACCCAGGGGAGAGTTACCATGGTAAATAGGTAACCTATTTACCATGGTATCCCTCCCCTGCGGCGGCTGCTCTTGATCTCCGTGAACGCACGCGCTGTCTCCAAACCTTGCAGAGCAGCACATTGAAGCGCTTGAAAACACAGCACAACATTCCCTAATAACACTTGCAATGCATTATGACTTCAAAGGTATGACTTTAAGTCTATGACATTATTATTTATTGATTTTATTTTGTTTTATTTCTTTGATCACCAACTGCCACGACAACACACTCGTTTTTTTATGCAATACTCCTGACGAACTTCACCCATTGCCCGCATCGTACCGGCTCTTAAGGTAGCTTGTGTTGGAGCAGCAGGACAAGCTCGCCATCCCGCCCGCTGCTTTCCTGCATTAATGCTCACCAAAACACAACGCACCCAGGGGAGAGATACCATGGTAAATAGGTAACCTATTTACCATGGTATCCCTCCCCTGCGGCGGCTGCTCTTGATCTCCGTGAACGCACGCGCTGTCTCCAAACCTTGCAGAGCAGCACATTGAAGCGCTTGAAAACACAGCACAACATTCCCTAATAACACTTGCAATGCATTATGACTTCAAAGGTATGACTTTAAGTCTATGACATTATTATTTATTGATTTTATTTTGTTTTATTTCTTTGATCACCAACTGCCACGACAACACACTCGTTTTTTTATGCAGTACTCCTGACGATCATCACCCATTGCCCGCATCGTACCGGCTCTGAAGGTAGCTTGTGTTGGAGCAGCAGGACAAGCTCGCCATCCCGCCCGCTGCTTTCCTGCATTAATGCTCACCAAAACACAACGCACCCAGGGGAGAGATACCATGGTAAATAGGTAACCTATTTACCATGGTATCCCTCCCCTGCGGCGGCTGCTCTTGATCTCCGTGAACGCACGCGCTGTCTCCAAACCTTGCAGAGCAGCACATTGAAGCGCTTGAAAACACAGCACAACATTCCCTAATAACACTTGCAATGCATTATGACTTCAAAGGTATGACTTTAAGTCTATGACATTATTATTTATTGATTTTATTTTGTTTTATTTCTTTGATCACCAACTGCCACGACAACACACTCGTTTTTTTATGCAGTACTCCTGACGAACTTCACCCATTGCCCGCATCGTACCGGCTCTGAAGGTAGCTTGTGTTGGAGCAGCAGGACAAGCTCGCCGTCCCGCCCGCTGCTTTCCTGCATTAATGCTCACCAAAACACAACGCACCCAGGGGAGAGATACCATGGTAAATAGGTAACCTATTTACCATGGTATCCCTCCCCTGCGGCGGCTGCTCTTGATCTCCGTGAACGCACGCGCTGTCTCCAACCTTGCAGAGCAGCACATTGAAGCGCTTGAAAACACAGCACAACATTCCCTAATAACACTTGCAATGCATTATGACTTCAAAGGTATGACTTTAAGTCTATGACATTATTATTTATTGATTTTATTTTGTTTTATTTCTTTGATCACCAACTGCCACGACAACACACTCGTTTTTTTATGCAGTACTCCTGACGAACTTCACCCATTGCCCGCATCGTACCGGCTCTGAAGGTAGCTTGTGTTGGAGCAGCAGGACAAGCTCGCCATCCCGCCCGCTGCTTTCCTGCATTAATGCTCACCAAAACACAACGCACCCAGGGGAGAGATACCATGGTAAATAGGTAACCTATTTACCATGGTATCCCTCCCCTGCGGCGGCTGCTCTTGATCTCCGTGAACGCACGCGCTGTCTCCAAACCTTGCAGAGCAGCACGTTGAAGCGCTTGAAAACACAGCACAACATTCCCTAATAACACTTGCAATGCATTATGACTTCAAAGGTATGACTTTAAGTCTATGACATTATTATTTATTGATTTTATTTTGTTTTATTTCTTTGATCACCAACTGCCACGACAACACACTCGTTTTTTTATGCAGTACTCCTGACGAACTTCACCCATTGCCCGCATCGTACCGGCTCTTAAGGTAGCTTGTGTTGGAGCAGCAGGACAAGCTCGCCATCCCGCCCGCTGCTTTCCTGCATTAATGCTCACCAAAACACAACGCACCCAGGGGAGAGATACCATGGTAAATAGGTAACCTATTTAGCATGGTATCCCTCCCCTGCGTCGGCTGCTCTTGATCTCTGTGAACGCACGCGCTGTCTCCAAACCTTGCAGAGCAGCACATTGAAGCGCTTGAAAACACAGCACAACATTCCCTAATAACACTTGCAATGCATTATGACTTCAAAGGTATGACTTTAAGTCTATGACATTATTATTTATTGATTTTATTTTGTTTTATTTCTTTGATCACCAACTGCCACGACAACACACTCGTTTTTTTATGCAGTACTCCTGACGAACTTCACCCATTGCCCGCATCGTACCGGCTCTGAAGGTAGCTTGTGTTGGAGCAGCAGGACAAGCTTCGCCATCCCGCCCGCTGCTTTCCTGCATTAATGCTCACCAAAACACAACGCACCCAGGGGAGAGATACCATGGTAAATAGGTAACCTATTTACCATGGTATCCCTCCCCTGCGGCGGCTGCTCTTGATCTCCGTGAACGCACGCGCTGTCTCCAAACCTTGCAGAGCAGCACATTGAAGCGCTTGAAAACACAGCACAACATTCCCTAATAACACTTGCAATGCATTATGACTTCAAAGGTATGACTTTAAGTCTATGACATTATTATTTATTGATTTTATTTTGTTTTATTTCTTTGATCACCAACTGCCACGACAACACACTCGTTTTTTATGCAGTACTCCTGACGAACTTCACCCATTGCCCGCATCGTACCGGCTCTGAAGGTATCTTGTGTTGGAGCAGCAGGACAAGCTCGCCATCCCGCCCGCTGCTTTCCTGCATTAATGCTCACCAAAACACAACGCACCCAGGGGAGAGATACCATGGTAAATAGGTAACCTATTTACCATGGTATCCCTCCCCCTGCGGCGGCTGCTCTTGATCTCCGTGAACGCACGCGCTGTCTCCAAACCTTGCAGAGCAGCACATTGAAGCGCTTGAAAACACAGCACAACATTCCCTAATAACACTTGCAATGCATTATGACTTCAAAGGTATGACTTTAAGTCTATGACATTATTATTTATTGATTTTATTTTGTTTTATTTCTTTGATCACCAACTGCCACGACAACACACTCGTTTTTTTATGCAGTACTCCTGACGAACTTCACCCATTGCCCGCATCGTACCGGCTCTGAAGGTAGCTTGTGTTGGAGCAGCAGGACAAGCTCGCCATCCCCGCCCGCTGCTTTCCTGCATTAATGCTCACCAAAACACAACGCACCCAGGGGAGAGATACCATGGTAAATAGGTAACCTATTTACCATGGTATCCCTCCCCTGCGGCGGCTGCTCTTGATCTCCGTGAACGCACGCGCTGTCTCCAAACCTTGCAGAGCAGCACATTGAAGCGCTTGAAAACACAGCACAACATTCCCTAATAAACACTTGCAATGCATTATGACTTCAAAGGTATGACTTTAAGTCTATGACATTATTATTTATTGATTTTATTTTGTTTTATTTCTTTGATCACCAACTGCCACGACAACACACTCGTTTTTTTATGCAGTACTCCTGACGAACTTCACCCATTGCCCGCATCGTACCGGCTCTGAAGGTAGCTTGTGTTGGAGCAGCAGGACAAGCTCGCCATCCCGCCCGCTGCTTTCCTGCATTAATGCTCACCAAAACACAACGCACCCAGGGGAGAGATACCATGGTAAATAGGTAACCTATTTACCATGGTATCCCTCCCCTGCGGCGGCTGCTCTTGATCTCCGTGAACGCACGCGCTGTCTCCAAACCTTGCAGAGCAGCACATTGAAGCGCTTGAAAACACAGCACAACATTCCCTAATAACACTTGCAATGCATTATGACTTCAAAGGTATGACTTTAAGTCTATGACATTATTATTTATTGATTTTATTTTGTTTTATTTCTTTGATCACCAACTGCCACGACAACACACTCGTTTTTTTATGCAGTACTCCTGACGAACTTCACCCATTGCCCGGATCGTACCGGCTCTTAAGGTAGCTTGTGTTGGAGCAGCAGGACAAGCTCGCCATCCCCGCCCGCTGCTTTCCTGCATTAATGCTCACCAAAACACAACGCACCCAGGGGAGAGATACCATGGTAAATAGGTAACCTATTTACCATGGTATCCCTCCCCTGCGGCGGCTGCTCTTGATCTCCGTGAACGCACGCGCTGTCTCCAAACCTTGCAGAGCAGCACATTGAAGCGCTTGAAAACACAGCACAACATTCCCTAATAACACTTGCAATGCATTATGACTTCAAAGGTATGACTTTAAGTCTATGACATTATTATTTATTGATTTTATTTTGTTTTATTTCTTTGATCACCAACTGCCACGACAACACACTCGTTTTTTTATGCAGTACTCCTGACGAACTTCACCCATTGCCCGCATCGTACCGGCTCTGAAGGTAGCTTGTGTTGGAGCAGCAGGACAAGCTCGCCATCCCGCCCGCTGCTTTCCTGCATTAATGCTCACCAAAACACAACGCACCCAGGGGAGAGATACCATGGTAAATAGGTAACCTATTTACCATGGTATCCCTCCCCTGCGGCGGCTGCTCTTGATCTCCGTGAACGCACGCGCTGTCTCCAAACCTTGCAGAGCAGCACATTGAAGCGCTTGAAAACACAGCACAACATTCCCTAATAACACTTGCAATGCATTATGACTTCAAAGGTATGACTTTAAGTCTATGACATTATTATTTATTGATTTTATTTTGTTTTATTTCTTTGATCACCAACTGCCACGACAACACACTCGTTTTTTATGCAGTACTCCTGACGAACTTCACCCATTGCCCGCATCGTACCGGCTCTGAAGGTAGCTTGTGTTGGAGCAGCAGGACAATCTCGCCATCCCGCCCGCTGCTTTCCTGCATTAATGCTCACCAAAACACAACGCACCCAGGGGAGAGATACCATGGTAAATAGGTAACCTATTTACCATGGTATCCCTCCCCTGCGGCGGCTGCTCTTGATCTCCGTGAACGCACGCGCTGTCTCCAAACCTTGCAGAGCAGCACATTGAAGCGCTTGAAAACACAGCACAACATTCCCTAATAACACTTGCAATGCATTATGACTTCAAAGGTATGACTTTAAGTCTATGACATTATTATTTATTGATTTTATTTTGTTTTATTTCTTTGATCACCAACTGCCACGACAACACACTCGTTTTTTTATGCAGTACTCCTGACGAACTTCACCCATTGCCCGCATCGTACCGGCTCTGAAGGTAGCTTGTGTTGGAGCAGCAGGACAAGCTCGCCATCCCGCCCGCTGCTTTCCTGCATTAATGCTCACCAAAACACAACGCACCCAGGGGAGAGATACCATGGTAAATAGGT
>NW_026707323.1:0-29407 GCF_902713425.1 Acipenser ruthenus
CGCACCCGCTGTCTCCAAACCTTGCAGAGCAGCACATTGAAGCGCTTGAAAACACAGCACAACATTCCCTAATAACACTTGCAATGCATTATGACTTCAAAGGTATGACTTTAAGTCTATGACATTATTATTTATTGATTTTATTTTGTTTTATTTCTTTGATCACCAACTGCCACGACAACACACTCGTTTTTTTATGCAGTACTGCTGACGAACTTCACCCATTGCATGCATCGTACCGGCTCTTAAGGTAGCTTGTGTTGGAGCAGCAGGACAAGCTCGCCATCCCGCCCGCTGCTTTCCTGCATTAATGCTCACCAAAACACAACGCACCCAGGGGAGAGATACCATGGTAAATAGGTAACCTATTTACCATGGTATCCCTCCCCTGCGGCGGCTGCTCTTGATCTCCGGCTGCTCTTGATCTCCGTGAACGCACGCGCTGTCTCCAAACCTTGCAGAGCAGCACATTGAAGCGCTTGAAAACACAGCACAACATTCACGAATAACACTTGCAATGCATTATGACTTCAAAGGTATGACTTTAAGTGTATGACATTATTATTTATTGATTTTATTTTGTTTTATTTCTTTGATCACCAACTGCCACGACAACACACTCTTTTTTTATGCAGTACTCCTGACGAACTTCACTCATTGCCCGCATCGTACCGGCTCTTAAGGTAGCTTGTGTTGGAGCAGCAGGACAAGCTCGCCATCCCGCCCGCTGCTTTCCTGCATTAATGCTCACCAAAACACAACGCACCCAGGGGAGAGATACCATGGTAAATAGGTAACCTATTTACCATGGTATCCCTCCCCTGCGGCGGCTGCTCTTGATCTCCGGCTGCTCTTGATCTCCGTGAACGCACCCGCTGTCTCCAAACCTTGCAGAGCAGCACATTGAAGCGCTTGAAAACACAGCACAAACATTCACGAATAACACTTGCAATGCATTATGACTTCAAAGGTATGACTTTAAGTCTATGACATTATTATTTATTGATTTTATTTTGTTTTATTTCTTTGATCACCAACTGCCACGACAACACACTCGTTTCTTTATGCAGTACTCCTGACGAACTTCACCCATTGCCCGCATCGTACCGGCTCTTAAGGTAGCTTGTGTTGGAGCAGCAGGACAAGCTCGCCATCCCGCACGCTGCTTTCCTGCATTATTGCTCACCAAAAACACAACGCACCCAGGGGAGAGATACCATGGTAAATAGGTAACCTTACCATGGAATCCCTCCCCTGCGGCGGCTGCTCTTGATCTCCGTGAACGCACCCGCTGTCTCCAAACCTTGCAGAGCAGCACATTGAAGCGCTTGAAAACACAGCACAACATTCACTAATAACACTTGCAATGCATTATGACTTCAAAGGTATGACTTTAAGTCTATGACATTATTATTTATTGAATTTATTTTGTTTTATTTCTTTGATCACCAACTGCCACGACAACACACTCGTTTTTTTATGCAGTACTCATGACGAACTTCACCCATTGCCCGCATCGTACCGGCTCTTAAGGTAGCTTGTGTTGGAGCAGCAGGACAAGCTCGCCATCCCGCCCGCTGCTTTCCTGCATTAATGCTCACCAAAACACAACGCACCCAGGGGAGAGATACCATGGTAAATAGGTAACCTATTTACCATGATATCTCTCCCCTGCGGCGGCTGCTCTTGATCTCCTGCTGCTCTTGATCTCCGTGAACGCACCCGCTGTCTCCAAACCTTGCAGAGCAGCACATTGAAGCGCTTGAAAACACAGCACAACATTCCCTAATAACACTTGCAATGCATTATGACTTCAAAGGTATGACTTTAAGTCTATGACATTATTATTTATTGATTTTATTTTGTTTTATTTCTTTGATCACCAACTGCCACGACAACACACTCGTTTTTTTATGCAGTACTCCTGACGAACTTCACCCATTGCCCGCATCGTACCGGCTCTTAAGGTAGCTTGTGTTGGAGCAGCAGGACAAGCTCGCCATCCCGCCCGCTGCTTTCCTGCATTAATGCTCACCAAAACACAACGCACCCAGGGGAGAGATACCATGGTAAATAGGTAACCTATTTACCATGGTATCCCTCCCCTGCGGCGGCTGCTCTTGATCTCCGGCTGCTCTTGATCTCCGTGAACGCACGCGCTGTCTCCAAACCTTGCAGAGCAGCACATTGAAGCGCTTGAAAACACAGCACAACATTCCCTAATAACACTTGCAATGCATTATGACTTCAAAGGTATGACTTTAAGTCTATGACATTATTATTTATTGATTTTATTTTGTTTTATTTCTTTGATCACCAACTGCCACGACAACACCACTCGTTTTTTTATGCAGTACTCCTGACGAACTTCACCCATTGCCCGCATCGTACCGGCTCTTAAGGTAGCTTGTGTTGGAGCAGCAGGACAAGCTCGCCATCCCGCCCGCTGCTTTCCTGCATTATTGCTCACCAAAACACAACGCACCCAGGGGAGAGATACAATGGTAAATAGGTAACCTTACCATGGTATCCCTCCCCTGCGGCGGCTGCTCTTGATCTCCGTGAACGCACGCGCTGTCTCCAAACCTTGCAGAGCAGCACATTGAAGCGCTTGAAAACACAGCACAACATTCCCTAATAACACTTGCAATGCATTATGACTTCAAAGGTATGACTTTAAGTCTATGACATTATTATTTATTGATTTTATTTTGTTTTATTTCTTTGATCACCAACTGCCACGACAACACACTCGTTTTTTTATGCATTACTCCTGACGAACTTCACCCATTGCCCGCATCGTACCGGCTCTTAAGGTAGCTTGTGTTGGAGCAGCAGGACAAGCTCGCCATCCCGCCCGCTGCTTTCCTGCATTATTGCTCACCAAAACACAACGCACCCAGGGGAGAGATACCATGGTAAATAGGTAACCTTACCATGGTATCCCTCCCCTGCGGCGGCTGCTCTTGATCTCCGTGAACGCACCCGCTGTCTCCAAACCTTGCAGAGCAGCACATTGAAGCGCTTGAAAACACAGCACAACATTCACTAATAACACTTGCAATGCATTATGACTTCAAAGGTATGACTTTAAGTCTATGACATTATTATTTATTGATTTTATTTTGTTTTATTTCTTTGATCACCAACTGCCACGACAACACACTCGTTTTTTTATGCAGTACTCCTGACGAACTTCACCCATTGCCGCATCGTACCGGCTCTTAAGGTAGCTTGTGTTGGAGCAGCAGGACAAGCTCGCCATCCCGCCCGCTGCTTTCCTGCATTAATGCTCACCAAAACACAACGCACCCAGGGGAGAGATACCAAGGTAAATAGGTAACCTTACCATGGTATCCCTCCCCTGCGGCGGCTGCTCTTGATCTCCGTGAACTCCGTGAACGCACGCGCTGTCTCCAAACCTTGCAGAGCAGCACATTGAAGCGCTTGAAAACACAGCACAACATTCCCTAATAACACTTGCAATGCATTATGACTTCAAAGGTATGACTTTAAGTCTATGACATTATTATTTATTGATTTTATTTTGTTTTATTTCTTTGATCACCAACTGCCACGACAACACACTCGTTTTTTTATGCAGTACTCATGACAAACTTCACCCATTGCCCGCATCGTACCGGCTCTTAAGGTAGCTTGTGTTGGAGCAGCAGGACAAGCTCGCCATCCCGCCCGCTGCTTTCCTGCATTAATGCTCACCAAAACACAACGCACCCAGGGGAGAGATACCATGGTAAATAGGTAACCTATTTACCATGATATCTCTCCCCTGCGGCGGCTGCTCTAGATCTCCTGCTGCTCTTGATCTCCGTGAACGCACCCGCTGTCTCCAAACCTTGCAGAGCAGCACATTGAAGCACTTGAAAACACAGCACAACATTCCCTAATAACACTTGCAATGCATTATGACTTCAAAGGTATGACTTTAAGTCTATGACATTATTATTTATTGATTTTATTTTGTTTTATTTCTTTGATCACCAACTGCCACGACAACACACTCGTTTTATTATGCAGTACTCCTGACGAACTTCACCCATTGCCCGCATCGTACCGGCTCTTAAGTAGCTTGTGTTGGAGCAGCAGGACAAGCTCGCCATCCCGCCCGCTGCTTTTCCTGCATTAATGCTCACCAAAACACAACGCACCCAGGGGAGAGATACCATGGTAAATAGGTAACCTATTTACCATGGTATCCCTCCCCTGCGGCGGCTGCTCTTGATCTCCGGCTGCTCTTGATCTCCGTGAACGCACGCGCTGTCTCCAAACCTTGCAGAGCAGCACATTGAAGCGCTTGAAAACACAGCACAACATTCCCTAATAACACTTGCAATGCATTATGACTTCAAAGGTATGACTTTAAGTCTATGACATTATTATTTATTGATTTTATTTTGTTTTATTTCTTTGATCACCAACTGCCACGACAACACACTCGTTTTTTTATGCAGTACTCCTGACGAACTTCACCCATTGCCCGCATCGTACCGGCTCTTAAGGTAGCTTGTGTTGGAGCAGCAGGACAAGCTCGCCATCCCGCCCGCTGCTTTCCTACATTAATGCTCACCAAAACACAACGCACCCAGGGGAGAGATACCATGGTAAATAGGTAACCTATTTACCATGGTATCCTCCCCTGCGGCGGCTGCTCTTGATATCCTGCTGCTCTTGATCTCCGTGAACGCACCCGCTGTCTCCAAACCTTGCAGAGCAGCACATTGAAGCGCTTGAAAACACAGCACAACATTCCCTAATAACACTTGCAATGCATTATGACTTCAAAGGTATGACTTTAAGTCTATGACATTATTATTTATTGATTTTATTTTGTTTTATTTCTTTGATCACCAACTGCCACGACAACACACTCGTTTTTTTATGCAGTACTCATGACAAACTTCACCCATTGCCCGCATCGTACCGGCTCTTAAGGTAGCTTGTGTTGGAGCAGCAGGACAAGCTCGCCATCCCGCCCGCTGCTTTCCTGCATTAATGCTCACCAAAACACAACGCACCCAGGGGAGAGATACCATGGTAAATAGGTAACCTATTTACCATGATATCTCTCCCCTGCGGCGGCTGCTCTAGATCTCCTGCTGCTCTTGATCTCCGTGAACGCACCCGCTGTCTCCAAACCTTGCAGAGCAGCACATTGAAGCACTTGAAAACACAGCACAACATTCCCTAATAACACTTGCAATGCATTATGACTTCAAAGGTATGACTTTAAGTCTATGACATTATTATTTATTGATTTTATTTTGTTTTATTTCTTTGATCACCAACTGCCACGACAACACACTCGTTTTATTATGCAGTACTCCTGACGAACTTCACCCATTGCCCGCATCGTACCGGCTCTTAAGGTAGCTTGTGTTGGAGCAGCAGGACAAGCTCGCCATCCCGCCCGCTGCTTTCCTGCATTAATGCTCACCAAAACACAACGCACCCAGGGGAGAGATACCATGGTAAATAGGTAACCTATTTACCATGGTATCCCTCCCCTGCGGCGGCTGCTCTTGATCTCCGGCTGCTCTTGATCTCCGTGAACGCACGCGCTGTCTCCAAACCTTGCAGAGCAGCACATTGAAGCGCTTGAAAACACAGCACAACATTCCCTAATAACACTTGCAATGCATTATGACTTCAAAGGTATGACTTTAAGTCTATGACATTATTATTTATTGATTTTATTTTGTTTTATTTCTTTGATCACCAACTGCCACGACAACACACTCGTTTTTTTATGCAGTACTCCTGACGAACTTCACCCATTGCCCGCATCGTACCGGCTCTTAAGGTAGCTTGTGTTGGAGCAGCAGGACAAGCTCGCCATCCCGCCCGCTGCTTTCCTACATTAATGCTCACCAAAACACAACGCACCCAGGGGAGAGATACCATGGTAAATAGGTAACCTATTTACCATGGTATCCCTCCCCTGCGGCGGCTGCTCTTGATATCCTGCTGCTCTTGATCTCCGTGAACGCACCCGCTGTCTCCAAACCTTGCAGAGCAGCACATTGAAGCGCTTGAAAACACAGCACAACATTCCCTAATAACACTTGCAATGCATTATGACTTCAAAGGTATGACTTTAAGTCTATGACATTATTATTTATTGATTTTATTTTGTTTTATTTCTTTGATCACCAACTGCCACGACAACACACTCGTTTTTTTATGCAGTACTCATGACAAACTTCACCCATTGCCCGCATCGTACCGGCTCTTAAGGTAGCTTGTGTTGGAGCAGCAGGACAAGCTCGCCATCCCGCCCGCTGCTTTCCTGCATTAATGCTCACCAAAACACAACGCACCCAGGGGAGAGATACCATGGTAAATAGGTAACCTATTTACCATGATATCTCTCCCCTGCGGCGGCTGCTCTAGATCTCCTGCTGCTCTTGATCTCCGTGAACGCACCCGCTGTCTCCAAACCTTGCAGAGCAGCACATTGAAGCACTTGAAAACACAGCACAACATTCCCTAATAACACTTGCAATGCATTATGACTTCAAAGGTATGACTTTAAGTCTATGACATTATTATTTATTGATTTTATTTTGTTTTATTTCTTTGATCACCAACTGCCACGACAACACACTCGTTTTATTATGCAGTACTCCTGACGAACTTCACCCATTGCCCGCATCGTACCGGCTCTTAAGGTAGCTTGTGTTGGAGCAGCAGGACAAGCTCGCCATCCCGCCCGCTGCTTTCCTGCATTAATGCTCACCAAAACACAACGCACCCAGGGGAGAGATACCATGGTAAATAGGTAACCTATTTACCATGGTATCCCTCCCCTGCGGCGGCTGCTCTTGATCTCCGGCTGCTCTTGATCTCCGTGAACGCACGCGCTGTCTCCAAACCTTGCAGAGCAGCACATTGAAGCGCTTGAAAACACAGCACAACATTCCCTAATAACACTTGCAATGCATTATGACTTCAAAGGTATGACTTTAAGTCTATGACATTATTATTTATTGATTTTATTTTGTTTTATTTCTTTGATCACCAACTGCCACGACAACACACTCGTTTTTTTATGCAGTACTCCTGACGAACTTCACCCATTGCCCGCATCGTACCGGCTCTTAAGGTAGCTTGTGTTGGAGCAGCAGGACAAGCTCGCCATCCCGCCCGCTGCTTTCCTGCATTAATGCTCACCAAAACACAACGCACCCAGGTAATAGGTAACCTATTTACCATGGTATCCCTCCCCTGCGGCGGCTGCTCTTGATCTCCGTGAACGCACGCGCTGTCTCCAAACCTTGCAGAGCAGCACATTGAAGCGCTTGAAAACACAGCACAACATTCCCTAATAACACTTGCAATGCATTATGACTTCAAAGGTATGACTTTAAGTCTATGACATTATTATTTATTGATTTTATTTTGTTTTATTTCTTTGATCACCAACTGCCACGACAACACACTCGTTTTTTTCTGCAGTACTCCTGACGAACTTCACCCATTGCCCGCATCGTACCGGCTCTTAAGGTAGCTTGTGTTGGAGCAGCAGGACAAGCTCGCCATCCCGCCCGCTGCTTTCCTGCATTAATGCTCACCAAAACACAACGCACCCAGGGGAGAGATACCATGGTAAATAGGTAACCTATTTACCATGGTATCCCTCCCCTGCGGCGGCTGCTCTTGATCTCCGTGAACGCACGCGCTGTCTCCAAACCTTGCAGAGCAGCACATTGAAGCGCTTGAAAACACAGCACAACATTCCCTAATAACACTTGCAATGCATTATGACTTCAAAGGTATGACTTTAAGTCTATGACATTATTATTTATTGATTTTATTTTGTTTTATTTCTTTGATCACCAACTGCCACGACAACACACTCGTTTTTTTCTGCAGTACTCCTGACGAACTTCACCCATTGCCCGCATCGTACCGGCTCTTAAGGTAGCTTGTGTTGGAGCAGCAGGACAAGCTCGCCATCCCGCCCGCTGCTTTCCTGCATTAATGCTCACCAAAACACAACGCACCCAGGGGAGAGATACCATGGTAAATAGGTAACCTATTTACCATGGTATCCCTCCCCTGCGGCGGCTGCTCTTGATCTCCGGCTGCTCTTGATCTCCGTGAACGCACGCGCTGTCTCCAAACCTTGCAGAGCAGCACATTGAAGCGCTTGAAAACACAGCACAACATTCACGAATAACACTTGCAATGCATTATGACTTCAAAGGTATGACTTTAAGTCTATGACATTATTATTTATTGATTTTATTTTGTTTTATTTCTTTGATCACCAACTGCCACGACAACACACTCGCTTTTTTATGCAGTACTCCTGACGAACTTCACTCATTGCCCGCATCGTACCGGCTCTTAAGGTAGCTTGTGTTGGAGCAGCAGGACAAGCTCGCCATCCCGCCCGCTGCTTTCCTGCATTAATGCTCACCAAAACACAACGCACCCAGGGGAGAGATACCATGGTAAATAGGTAACCTATTTACCATGGTATCCCTCCCCTGCGGCGGCTGCTCTTGATCTCCGTGAACGCACGCGCTGTCTCCAAACCTTGCAGAGCAGCACATTGAAGCGCTTGAAAACACAGCACAACATTCCCTAATAACACTTGCAATGCATTATGACTTCAAAGGTATGACTTTAAGTCTATGACATTATTATTTATTGATTTTATTTTGTTTTATTTCTTTGATCACCAACTGCCACGACAACACACTCGTTTTTTTCTGCAGTACTCCTGACGAACTTCACCCATTGCCCGCATCGTACCGGCTCTTAAGGTAGCTTGTGTTGGAGCAGCAGGACAAGCTCGCCATCCCGCCCGCTGCTTTCCTGCATTAATGCTCACCAAAACACAACGCACCCAGGGGAGAGATACCATGGTAAATAGGTAACCTATTTACCATGGTATCCCTCCCCTGCGGCGGCTGCTCTTGATCTCCGTGAACGCACGCGCTGTCTCCAAACCGTGCAGAGCAGCACATTGAAGTGCTTGAAAACACAGCACAACATTCCCTAATAACACTTGCAATGCATTATGACTTCAAAGGTATGACTTTAAGTCTATGACATTATTATTTATTGATTTTATTTTGTTTTATTTCTTTGATCACCAACTGCCACGACAACACACTCGTTTTTTTATGCAGTACTCCTGACGAACTTCACCCATTGCCCGCATCGTACCGGCTCTTAAGGTAGCTTGTGTTGGAGCAGCAGGACAAGCTCGCCATCCCGCCCGCTGCTTTCCTGCATTAATGCTCACCAAAACACAACGCACCCAGGGGAGAGATACCATGGTAAATAGGTAACCTATTTACCATGGTATCCCTCCCCTGCGGCGGCTGCTCTTGATCTCCGTGAACGCACGCGCTGTCTCCAAACCTTGCAGAGCAGCACATTGAAGCGCTTGAAAACACAGCACAACATTCCCTAATAACACTTGCAATGCATTATGACTTCAAAGGTATGACTTTAAGTCTATGACATTATTATTTATTGATTTTATTTTGTTTTATTTCTTTGATCACCAACTGCCACGACAACACACTCGTTTTTTTCTGCAGTACTCCTGACGAACTTCACCCATTGCCCGCATCGTACCGGCTCTTAAGGTAGCTTGTGTTGGAGCAGCAGGACAAGCTCGCCATCCCGCCCGCTGCTTTCCTGCATTAATGCTCACCAAAACACAACGCACCCAGGTAATAGGTAACCTATTTACCATGGTATCCCTCCCCTGCGGCGGCTGCTCTTGATCTCCGTGAACGCACGCGCTGTCTCCAAACCTTGCAGAGCAGCACATTGAAGCGCTTGAAAACACAGCACAACATTCCCTAATAACACTTGCAATGCATTATGACTTCAAAGGTATGACTTTAAGTCTATGACATTATTATTTATTGATTTTATTTTGTTTTATTTCTTTGATCACCAACTGCCTCGACAACACACTCGTTTTTTTATGCAGTACTCCTGACGAACTTCACCCATTGCCCGCATCGTACCGGCTCTTAAGGTAGCTTGTGTTGGAGCAGCAGGACAAGCTCGCCATCCCGCCCGCTGCTTTCCTGCATTAATGCTCACCAAAACACAACGCACCCAGGGGAGAGATACCATGGTAAATAGGTAACCTATTTACCATGGTATCCCTCCCCTGCGGCGGCTGCTCTTGATCTCCGTGAACGCACGCGCTGTCTCCAAACCGTGCAGAGCAGCACATTGAAGCGCTTGAAAACACAGCACAACATTCCCTAATAACACTTGCAATGCATTATGACTTCAAAGGTATGACTTTAAGTCTATGACATTATTATTTATTGATTTTATTTTGTTTTATTTCTTTGATCACCAACTGCCACGACAACACACTCGTTTTTTTATGCAGTACTCCTGACGAACTTCACCCATTGCCCGCATCGTACCGGCTCTTAAGGTAGCTTGTGTTGGAGCAGCAGGACAAGCTCGCCATCCCGCCCGCTACTTTCCTGCATTAATGCTCACCAAAACACAACGCACCCAGGGGAGAGATACCATGGTAAATAGGTAACATATTTACCATGGTATCCCTCCCCTGCGGCGGCTGCTCTTGATCTCCGTGAACGCACGCGCTGTCTCCAAACCTTGCAGAGCAGCACATTGAAGCGCTTGAAAACACAGCACAACATTCCCTAATAACACTTGCAATGCATTATGACTTCAAAGGTATGACTTTAAGTCTATGACATTATTATTTATTGATTTTATTTTGTTTTATTTCTTTGATCACCAACTGCCACGACAACACACTCGTTTTTTTCTGCAGTACTCCTGACGAACTTCACCCATTGCCCGCATCGTACCGGCTCTTAAGGTAGCTTGTGTTGGAGCAGCAGGACAAGCTCGCCATCCCGCCCGCTGCTTTCCTGCATTAATGCTCACCAAAACACAACGCACCCAGGGGAGAGATACCATGGTAAATAGGTAACCTATTTACCATGGTATCCCTCCCCTGCGGCGGCTGCTCTTGATCTCCGTGAACGCACGCGCTGTCTCCAAACCTTGCAGAGCAGCACATTGAAGCGCTTGAAAACACAGCACAACATTCCCTAATAACACTTGCAATGCATTATGACTTCAAAGGTATGACTTTAAGTCTATGACATTATTATTTATTGATTTTATTTTGTTTTATTTCTTTGATCACCAACTGCCACGACAACACACTCGTTTTTTTCTGCAGTACTCCTGACGAACTTCACCCATTGCCCGCATCGTACCGGCTCTTAAGGTAGCTTGTGTTGGAGCAGCAGGACAAGCTCGCCATCCCGCCCGCTGCTTTCCTGCATTAATGCTCACCAAAACACAACGCACCCAGGGGAGAGATACCATGGTAAATAGGTAACCTATTTACCATGGTATCCCTCCCCTGCGGCGGCTGCTCTTGATCTCCGTGAACGCACGCGCTGTCTCCAAACCTTGCAGAGCAGCACATTGAAGCGCTTGAAAACACAGCACAACATTCCCTAATAACACTTGCAATGCATTATGACTTCAAAGGTATGACTTTAAGTCTATGACATTATTATTTATTGATTTTATTTTGTTTTATTTCTTTGATCACCAACTGCCACGACAACACACTTGTTTTTTTCTGCAGTACTCCTGACGAACTTCACCCATTGCCCGCATCGTACCGGCTCTTAAGGTAGCTTGTGTTGGAGCAGCAGGACAAGCTCGCCATCCCGCCCGCTGCTTTCCTGCATTAATGCTCACCAAAACACAACGCACCCAGGGGAGAGATACCATGGTAAATAGGTAACCTATTTACCATGGTATCCCTCCCCTGCGGCGGCTGCTCTTGATCTCCGTGAACGCACGCGCTGTCTCCAAACCGTGCAGAGCAGCACATTGAAGCGCTTGAAAACACAGCACAACATTCCCTAATAACACTTGCAATGCATTATGACTTCAAAGGTATGACTTTAAGTCTATGACATTATTATTTATTGATTTTATTTTGTTTTATTTCTTTGATCACCAACTGCCACGACAACACACTCGTTTTTTTCTGCAGTACTCCTGACGAACTTCACCCATTGCCCGCATCGTACCGGCTCTTAAGGTAGCTTGTGTTGGAGCAGCAGGACAAGCTCGCCATCCCGCCCGCTGCTTTCCTGCATTAATGCTCACCAAAACACAACGCACCCAGGGGAGAGATACCATGGTAAATAGGTAACCTATTTACCATGGTATCCCTCCCCTGCGGCGGCTGCTCTTGATCTCCGTGAACGCACGCGCTGTCTCCAAACCTTGCAGAGCAGCACATTGAAGCGCTTGAAAACACAGCACAACATTCCCTAATAACACTTGCAATGCATTATGACTTCAAAGGTATGACTTTAAGTCTATGACATTATTATTTATTGATTTTATTTTGTTTTATTTCTTTGATCACCAACTGCCACGACAACACACTCGTTTTTTTCTGCAGTACTCCTGACGAACTTCACCCATTGCCCGCATCGTACCGGCTCTTAAGGTAGCTTGTGTTGGAGCAGCAGGACAAGCTCGCCATCCCGCCCGCTGCTTTCCTGCATTAATGCTCACCAAAACACAACGCACCCAGGGGAGAGATACCATGGTAAATAGGTAACCTATTTACCATGGTATCCCTCCCCTGCGGCGGCTGCTCTTGATCTCCGTGAACACACGCGCTGTCTCCAAACCTTGCAGAGCAGCACATTGAAGCGCTTGAAAACACAGCACAACATTCCCTAATAACACTTGCAATGCATTATGACTTCAAAGGTATGACTTTAAGTCTATGACATTATTATTTATTGATTTTATTTTGTTTTATTTCTTTGATCACCAACTGCCACGACAACACACTCGTTTTTTTATGCAGTACTCCTGACGAACTTCACCCATTGCCCGCATCGTACCGGCTCTTAAGGTAGCTTGTGTTGGAGCAGCAGGACAAGCTCGCCATCCCGCCCGCTGCTTTCCTGCATTAATGCTCACCAAAACACAACGCACCCAGGTAATAGGTAACCTATTTACCATGGTATCCCTCCCCTGCGGCGGCTGCTCTTGATCTCCGTGAACGCACGCGCTGTCTCCAAACCTTGCAGAGCAGCACATTGAAGCGCTTGAAAACACAGCACAACATTCCCTAATAACACTTGCAATGCATTATGACTTCAAAGGTATGACTTTAAGTCTATGACATTATTATTTATTGATTTTATTTTGTTTTATTTCTTTGATCACCAACTGCCACGACAACACACTCGTTTTTTTATGCAGTACTCCTGACGAACTTCACCCATTGCCCGCATCGTACCGGCTCTTAAGGTAGCTTGTGTTGGAGCAGCAGGACAAGCTCGCCATCCCGCCCGCTGCTTTCCTGCATTAATGCTCACCAAAACACAACGCACCCAGGGGAGAGATACCATGGTAAATAGGTAACCTATTTACCATGGTATCCCTCCCCTGCGGCGGCTGCTCTTGATCTCCGTGAACGCACGCGCTGTCTCCAAACCTTGCAGAGCAGCACATTGAAGCGCTTGAAAACACAGCACAACATTCCCTAATAACACTTGCAATGCATTATGACTTCAAAGGTATGACTTTAAGTCTATGACATTATTATTTATTGATTTTATTTTGTTTTATTTCTTTGATCACCAACTGCCACGACAACACACTCGTTTTTTTATGCAGTACTCCTGACGAACTTCACCCATTGCCCGCATCGTACCGGCTCTTAAGGTAGCTTGTGTTGGAGCAGCAGGACAAGCTCGCCATCCCGCCCGCTGCTTTCCTGCATTAATGCTCACCAAAACACAACGCACCCAGGGGAGAGATACCATGGTAAATAGGTAACCTATTTACCATGGTATCCCTCCCCTGCGGCGGCTGCTCTTGATCTCCGTGAACGCACGCGCTGTCTCCAAACCTTGCAGAGCAGCACATTGAAGCGCTTGAAAACACAGCACAACATTCCCTAATAACACTTGCAATGCATTATGACTTCAAAGGTATGACTTTAAGTCTATGACATTATTATTTATTGATTTTATTTTGTTTTATTTCTTTGATCACCAACTGCCACGACAACACACTCGTTTTTTTATGCAGTACTCCTGACGAACTTCACCCATTGCCCGCATCGTACCGGCTCTTAAGGTAGCTTGTGTTGGAGCAGCAGGACAAGCTCGCCATCCCGCCCGCTGCTTTCCTGCATTAATGCTCACCAAAACACAACGCACCCAGGGGAGAGATACCATGGTAAATAGGTAACCTATTTACCATGGTATCCCTCCCCTGCGGCGGCTGCTCTTGATCTCCGTGAACGCACGCGCTGTCTCCAAACCTTGCAGAGCAGCACATTGAAGCGCTTGAAAACACAGCACAACATTCCCTAATAACACTTGCAATGCATTATGACTTCAAAGGTATGACTTTAAGTCTATGACATTATTATTTATTGATTTTATTTTGTTTTATTTCTTTGATCACCAACTGCCACGACAACACACTCGTTTTTTTATGCAGTACTCCTGACGAACTTCACCCATTGCCCGCATCGTACCGGCTCTTAAGGTAGCTTGTGTTGGAGCAGCAGGACAAGCTCGCCATCCCGCCCGCTGCTTTCCTGCATTAATGCTCACCAAAACACAACGCACCCAGGGGAGAGATACCATGGTAAATAGGTAACCTATTTACCATGGTATCCCTCCCCTGCGGCGGCTGCTCTTGATCTCCGTGAACGTACGCGCTGTCTCCAAACCTTGCAGAGCAGCACATTGAAGCGCTTGAAAACACAGCACAACATTCCCTAATAACACTTGCAATGCATTATGACTTCAAAGGTATGACTTTAAGTCTATGACATTATTATTTATTGATTTTATTTTGTTTTATTTCTTTGATCACCAACTGCCACGACAACACACTCGTTTTTTTATGCAGTACTCCTGACGAACTTCACCCATTGCCCGCATCGTACCGGCTCTTAAGGTAGCTTGTGTTGGAGCAGCAGGACAAGCTCGCCATCCCGCCCGCTGCTTTCCTGCATTAATGCTCACCAAAACACAACGCACCCAGGTAATAGGAAACCTATTTACCATGGTATCCCTCCCCTGCGGCGGCTGCTCTTGATCTCCGTGAACGCACGCGCTGTCTCCAAACCTTGCAGAGCAGCACATTGAAGCGCTTGAAAACACAGCACAACATTCCCTAATAACACTTGCAATGCATTATGACTTCAAAGGTATGACTTTAAGTCTATGACATTATTATTTATTGATTTTATTTTGTTTTATTTCTTTGATCACCAACTGCCACGACAACACACTCGTTTTTTTCTGCAGTACTCCTGACGAACTTCACCCATTGCCCGCATCGTACCGGCTCTTAAGGTAGCTTGTGTTGGAGCAGCAGGACAAGCTCGCCATCCCGCCCGCTGCTTTCCTGCATTAATGCTTACCAAAACACAACGCACCCAGGGGAGAGATACCATGGTAAATAGGTAACCTATTTACCATGGTATCCCTCCCCTGCGGCGGCTGCTCTTGATCTCCGTGAACGCACGCGCTGTCTCCAAACCTTGCAGAGCAGCACATTGAAGCGCTTGAAAACACAGCACAACATTCCCTAATAACACTTGCAATGCATTATGACTTCAAAGGTATGACTTTAAGTCTATGACATTATTATTTATTGATTTTATTTTGTTTTATTTCTTTGATCACCAACTGCCACGACAACACACTCGTTTTTTTCTGCAGTACTCCTGACGAACTTCACCCATTGCCCGCATCGTACCGGCTCTTAAGGTAGCTTGTGTTGGAGCAGCAGGACAAGCTCGCCATCCCGCCCGCTGCTTTCCTGCATTAATGCTCACCAAAACACAACGCACCCAGGGGAGAGATACCATGGTAAATAGGTAACCTATTTACCATGGTATCCCTCCCCTGCGGCGGCTGCTCTTGATCTCCGTGAACACACGCGCTGTCTCCAAACCTTGCAGAGCAGCACATTGAAGCGCTTGAAAACACAGCACAACATTCCCTAATAACACTTGCAATGCATTATGACTTCAAAGGTATGACTTTAAGTCTATGACATTATTATTTATTGATTTTATTTTGTTTTATTTCTTTGATCACCAACTGCCACGACAACACACTCGTTTTTTTATGCAGTACTCCTGACGAACTTCACCCATTGCCCGCATCGTACCGGCTCTTAAGGTAGCTTGTGTTGGAGCAGCAGGACAAGCTCGCCATCCCGCCCGCTGCTTTCCTGCATTAATGCTCACCAAAACACAACGCACCCAGGTAATAGGTAACCTATTTACCATGGTATCCCTCCCCTGCGGCGGCTGCTCTTGATCTCCGTGAACGCACGCGCTGTCTCCAAACCTTGCAGAGCAGCACATTGAAGCGCTTGAAAACACAGCACAACATTCCCTAATAACACTTGCAATGCATTATGACTTCAAAGGTATGACTTTAAGTCTATGACATTATTATTTATTGATTTTATTTTGTTTTATTTCTTTGATCACCAACTGCCACGACAACACACTCGTTTTTTTATGCAGTACTCCTGACGAACTTCACCCATTGCCCGCATCGTACCGGCTCTTAAGGTAGCTTGTGTTGGAGCAGCAGGACAAGCTCGCCATCCCGCCCGCTGCTTTCCTGCATTAATGCTCACCAAAACACAACGCACCCAGGGGAGAGATACCATGGTAAATAGGTAACCTATTTACCATGGTATCCCTCCCCTGCGGCGGCTGCTCTTGATCTCCGTGAACGCACGCGCTGTCTCCAAACCTTGCAGAGCAGCACATTGAAGCGCTTGAAAACACAGCACAACATTCCCTAATAACACTTGCAATGCATTATGACTTCAAAGGTATGACTTTAAGTCTATGACATTATTATTTATTGATTTTATTTTGTTTTATTTCTTTGATCACCAACTGCCACGACAAAACACTCGTTTTTTTATGCAGTACTCCTGACGAACTTCACCCATTGCCCGCATCGTACCGGCTCTTAAGGTAGCTTGTGTTGGAGCAGCAGGACAAGCTCGCCATCCCGCCCGCTGCTTTCCTGCATTAATGCTCACCAAAACACAACGCACCCAGGGGAGAGATACCATGGTAAATAGGTAACCTATTTACCATGGTATCCCTCCCCTGCGGCGGCTGCTCTTGATCTCCGTGAACGCACGCGCTGTCTCCAAACCTTGCAGAGCAGCACATTGAAGCGCTTGAAAACACAGCACAACATTCCCTAATAACACTTGCAATGCATTATGACTTCAAAGGTATGACTTTAAGTCTATGACATTATTATTTATTGATTTTATTTTGTTTTATTTCTTTGATCACCAACTGCCACGACAACACACTCGTTTTTTTATGCAGTACTCCTGACGAACTTCACCCATTGCCCGCATCGTACCGGCTCTTAAGGTAGCTTGTGTTGGAGCAGCAGGACAAGCTCGCCATCCCGCCCGCTGCTTTCCTGCATTAATGCTCACCAAAACACAACGCACCCAGGGGAGAGATACCATGGTAAATAGGTAACCTATTTACCATGGTATCCCTCCCCTGCGGCGGCTGCTCTTGATCTCCGTGAACGCACGCGCTGTCTCCAAACCTTGCAGAGCAGCACATTGAAGCGCTTGAAAACACAGCACAACATTCCCTAATAACACTTGCAATGCATTATGACTTCAAAGGTATGACTTTAAGTCTATGACATTATTATTTATTGATTTTATTTTGTTTTATTTCTTTGATCACCAACTGCCACGACAACACACTCGTTTTTTTATGCAGTACTCCTGACGAACTTCACCCATTGCCCGCATCGTACCGGCTCTTAAGGTAGCTTGTGTTGGAGCAGCAGGACAAGCTCGCCATCCCGCCCGCTGCTTTCCTGCATTAATGCTCACCAAAACACAACGCACCCAGGGGAGAGATACCATGGTAAATAGGTAACCTATTTACCATGGTATCCCTCCCCTGCGGCGGCTGCTCTTGATCTCCGTGAACGCACGCGCTGTCTCCAAACCTTGCAGAGCAGCACATTGAAGCGCTTGAAAACACAGCACAACATTCCCTAATAACACTTGCAATGCATTATGACTTCAAAGGTATGACTTTAAGTCTATGACATTATTATTTATTGATTTTATTTTGTTTTATTTCTTTGATCACCAACTGCCACGACAACACACTCGTTTTTTTATGCAGTACTCCTGACGAACTTCACCCATTGCCCGCATCGTACCGGCTCTTAAGGTAGCTTGTGTTGGAGCAGCAGGACAAGCTCGCCATCCCGCCCGCTGCTTTCCTGCATTAATGCTCACCAAAACACAACGCACCCAGGGGAGAGATACCATGGTAAATAGGTAACCTATTTACCATGGTATCCCTCCCCTGCGGCGGCTGCTCTTGATCTCCGTGAACGCACGCGCTGTCTCCAAACCTTGCAGAGCAGCACATTGAAGCGCTTGAAAACACAGCACAACATTCCCTAATAACACTTGCAATGCATTATGACTTCAAAGGTATGACTTTAAGTCTATGACATTATTATTTATTGATTTTATTTTGTTTTATTTCTTTGATCACCAACTGCCACGACAACACACTCGTTTTTTTATGCAGTACTCCTGACGAACTTCACCCATTGCCCGCATCGTACCGGCTCTTAAGGTAGCTTGTGTTGGAGCAGCAGGACAAGCTCGCCATCCCGCCCGCTGCTTTCCTGCATTAATGCTCACCAAAACACAACGCACCCAGGGGAGAGATACCATGGTAAATAGGTAACCTATTTACCATGGTATCCCTCCCCTGCGGCGGCTGCTCTTGATCTCCGTGAACGCACGCGCTGTCTCCAAACCTTGCAGAGCAGCACATTGAAGCGCTTGAAAACACAGCACAACATTCCCTAATAACACTTGCAATGCATTATGACTTCAAAGGTATGACTTTAAGTCTATGACATTATTATTTATTGATTTTATTTTGTTTTATTTCTTTGATCACCAACTGCCACGACAAAACACTCGTTTTTTTATGCAGTACTCCTGACGAACTTCACCCATTGCCCGCATCGTACCGGCTCTTAAGGTAGCTTGTGTTGGAGCAGCAGGACAAGCTCGCCATCCCGCCCGCTGCTTTCCTGCATTAATGCTCACCAAAACACAACGCACCCAGGGGAGAGATACCATGGTAAATAGGTAACCTATTTACCATGGTATCCCTCCCCTGCGGCGGCTGCTCTTGATCTCCGTGAACGCACGCGCTGTCTCCAAACCTTGCAGAGCAGCACATTGAAGCGCTTGAAAACACAGCACAACATTCCGTAATAACACTTGCAATGCATTATGACTTCAAAGGTATGACTTTAAGTCTATGACATTATTATTTATTGATTTTATTTTGTTTTATTTCTTTGATCACCAACTGCCACGACAAAACACTCGTTTTTTTATGCAGTACTCCTGACGAACTTCACCCATTGCCCGCATCGTACCGGCTCTTAAGGTAGCTTGTGTTGGAGCAGCAGGACAAGCTCGCCATCCCGCCCGCTGCTTTCCTGCATTAATGCTCACCAAAACACAACGCACCCAGGGGAGAGATACCATGGTAAATAGGTAACCTATTTACCATGGTATCCCTCCCCTGCGGCGGCTGCTCTTGATCTCCGTGAACGCACGCGCTGTCTCCAAACCTTGCAGAGCAGCACATTGAAGCGCTTGAAAACACAGCACAACATTCCCTAATAACACTTGCAATGCATTATGACTTCAAAGGTATGACTTTAAGTCTATGACATTATTATTTATTGATTTTATTTTGTTTTATTTCTTTGATCACCAACTGCCACGACAACACACTCGTTTTTTTATGCAGTACTCCTGACGAACTTCACCCATTGCCCGCATCGTACCGGCTCTTAAGGTAGCTTGTGTTGGAGCAGCAGGACAAGCTCGCCATCCCGCCCGCTGCTTTCCTGCATTAATGCTCACCAAAACACAACGCACCCAGGGGAGAGATACCATGGTAAATAGGTAACCCATTTACCATGGTATCCCTCCCCTGCGGCGGCTGCTCTTGATCTCCGTGAACGCACGCGCTGTCTCCAAACCTTGCAGAGCAGCACATTGAAGCGCTTGAAAACACAGCACAACATTCCCTAATAACACTTGCAATGCATTATGACTTCAAAGGTATGACTTTAAGTCTATGACATTATTATTTATTGATTTTATTTTGTTTTATTTCTTTGATCACCAACTGCCACGACAACACACTCGTTTTTTTATGCAGTACTCCTGACGAACTTCACCCATTGCCCGCATCGTACCGGCTCTTAAGGTAGCTTGTGTTGGAGCAGCAGGACAAGCTCGCCATCCCGCCCGCTGCTTTCCTGCATTAATGCTCACCAAAACACAACGCACCCAGGGGAGAGATACCATGGTAAATAGGTAACCTATTTACCATGGTATCCCTCCCCTGCGGCGGCTGCTCTTGATCTCCGTGAACGCACGCGCTGTCTCCAAACCTTGCAGAGCAGCACATTGAAGCGCTTGAAAACACAGCACAACATTCCCTAATAACACTTGCAATGCATTATGACTTCAAAGGTATGACTTTAAGTCTATGACATTATTATTTATTGATTTTATTTTGTTTTATTTCTTTGATCACCAACTGCCACGACAACACACTCGTTTTTTTATGCAGTACTCCTGACGAACTTCACCCATTGCCCGCATCGTACCGGCTCTTAAGGTAGCTTGTGTTGGAGCAGCAGGACAAGCTCGCCATCCCGCCCGCTGCTTTCCTGCATTAATGCTCACCAAAACACAACGCACCCAGGGGAGAGATACCATGGTAAATAGGTAACCTATTTACCATGGTATCCCTCCCCTGCGGCGGCTGCTCTTGATCTCCGTGAACGCACGCGCTGTCTCCAAACCTTGCAGAGCAGCACATTGAAGCGCTTGAAAACACAGCACAACATTCCCTAATAACACTTGCAATGCATTATGACTTCAAAGGTATGACTTTAAGTCTATGACATTATTATTTATTGATTTTATTTTGTTTTATTTCTTTGATCACCAACTGCCACGACAACACACTCGTTTTTTTATGCAGTACTCCTGACGAACTTCACCCATTGCCCGCATCGTACCGGCTCTTAAGGTAGCTTGTGTTGGAGCAGCAGGACAAGCTCGCCATCCCGCCCGCTGCTTTCCTGCATTAATGCTCACCAAAACACAACGCACCCAGGGGAGAGATACCATGGTAAATAGGTAACCTATTTACCATGGTATCCCTCCCCTGCGGCGGCTGCTCTTGATCTCCGTGAACGCACGCGCTGTCTCCAAACCTTGCAGAGCAGCACATTGAAGCGCTTGAAAACACAGCACAACATTCCCTAATAACACTTGCAATGCATTATGACTTCAAAGGTATGACTTTAAGTCTATGACATTATTATTTATTGATTTTATTTTGTTTTATTTCTTTGATCACCAACTGCCACGACAACACACTCGTTTTTTTATGCAGTACTCCTGACGAACTTCACCCATTGCCCGCATCGTACCGGCTCTTAAGGTAGCTTGTGTTGGAGCAGCAGGACAAGCTCGCCATCCCGCCCGCTGCTTTCCTGCATTAATGCTCACCAAAACACAACGCACCCAGGGGAGAGATACCATGGTAAATAGGTAACCTATTTACCATGGTATCCCTCCCCTGCGGCGGCTGCTCTTGATCTCCGTGAACGCACGCGCTGTCTCCAAACCTTGCAGAGCAGCACATTGAAGCGCTTGAAAACACAGCACAACATTCCCTAATAACACTTGCAATGCATTATGACTTCAAAGGTATGACTTTAAGTCTATGACATTATTATTTATTGATTTTATTTTGTTTTATTTCTTTGATCACCAACTGCCACGACAACACACTCGTTTTTTTATGCAGTACTCCTGACGAACTTCACCCATTGCCCGCATCGTACCGGCTCTTAAGGTAGCTTGTGTTGGAGCAGCAGGACAAGCTCGCCATCCCGCCCGCTGCTTTCCTGCATTAATGCTCACCAAAACACAACGCACCCAGGGGAGAGATACCATGGTAAATAGGTAACCTATTTACCATGGTATCCCTCCCCTGCGGCGGCTGCTCTTGATCTCCGTGAACGCACGCGCTGTCTCCAAACCTTGCAGAGCAGCACATTGAAGCGCTTGAAAACACAGCACAACATTCCCTAATAACACTTGCAATGCATTATGACTTCAAAGGTATGACTTTAAGTCTATGACATTATTATTTATTGATTTTATTTTGTTTTATTTCTTTGATCACCAACTGCCACGACAACACACTCGTTTTTTTATGCAGTACTCCTGGCGAACTTCACCCATTGCCCGCATCGTACCGGCTCTTAAGGTAGCTTGTGTTGGAGCAGCAGGACAAGCTCGCCATCCCGCCCGCTGCTTTCCTGCATTAATGCTCACCAAAACACAACGCACCCAGGGGAGAGATACCATGGTAAATAGGTAACCTATTTACCATGGTATCCCTCCCCTGCGGCGGCTGCTCTTGATCTCCGTGAACGCACGCGCTGTCTCCAAACCTTGCAGAGCAGCACATTGAAGCGCTTGAAAACACAGCACAACATTCCCTAATAACACTTGCAATGCATTATGACTTCAAAGGTATGACTTTAAGTCTATGACATTATTATTTATTGATTTTATTTTGTTTTATTTCTTTGATCACCAACTGCCACGACAACACACTCGTTTTTTTATGCAGTACTCCTGACGAACTTCACCCATTGCCCGCATCGTACCGGCTCTTAAGGTAGCTTGTGTTGGAGCAGCAGGACAAGCTCGCCATCCCGCCCGCTGCTTTCCTGCATTAATGCTCACCAAAACACAACGCACCCAGGGGAGAGATACCATGGTATCCCTCCCCTGCGGCGGCTGCTCTTGATCTCCGTGAACGCACGCGCTGTCTCCAAACCTTGCAGAGCAGCACATTGAAGCGCTTGAAAACACAGCACAACATTCCCTAATAACACTTGCAATGCATTATGACTTCAAAGGTATGACTTTAAGTCTATGACATTATTATTTATTGATTTTATTTTGTTTTATTTCTTTGATCACCAACTGCCACGACAACACACTCGTTTTTTTATGCAGTACTCCTGGCGAACTTCACCCATTGCCCGCATCGTACCGGCTCTTAAGGTAGCTTGTGTTGGAGCAGCAGGACAAGCTCGCCATCCCGCCCGCTGCTTTCCTGCATTAATGCTCACCAAAACACAACGCACCCAGGGGAGAGATACCATGGTAAATAGGTAACCTATTTACCATGGTATCCCTCCCCTGCGGCGGCTGCTCTTGATCTCCGTGAACGCACGCGCTGTCTCCAAACCTTGCAGAGCAGCACATTGAAGCGCTTGAAAACACAGCACAACATTCCGTAATAACACTTGCAATGCATTATGACTTCAAAGGTATGACTTTAAGTCTATGACATTATTATTTATTGATTTTATTTTGTTTTATTTCTTTGATCACCAACTGCCACGACAACACACTCGTTTTTTTATGCAGTACTCCTGACGAACTTCACCCATTGCCCGCATCGTACCGGCTCTTAAGGTAGCTTGTGTTGGAGCAGCAGGACAAGCTCGCCATCCCGCCCGCTGCTTTCCTGCATTAATGCTCACCAAAACACAACGCACCCAGGGGAGAGATACCATGGTAAATAGGTAACCCATTTACCATGGTATCCCTCCCCTGCGGCGGCTGCTCTTGATCTCCGTGAACGCACGCGCTGTCTCCAAACCTTGCAGAGCAGCACATTGAAGCGCTTGAAAACACAGCACAACATTCCCTAATAACACTTGCAATGCATTATGACTTCAAAGGTATGACTTTAAGTCTATGACATTATTATTTATTGATTTTATTTTGTTTTATTTCTTTGATCACCAACTGCCACGACAACACACTCGTTTTTTTATGCAGTACTCCTGACGAACTTCACCCATTGCCCGCATCGTACCGGCTCTTAAGGTAGCTTGTGTTGGAGCAGCAGGACAAGCTCGCCATCCCGCCCGCTGCTTTCCTGCATTAATGCTCACCAAAACACAACGCACCCAGGGGAGAGATACCATGGTAAATAGGTAACCTATTTACCATGGTATCCCTCCCCTGCGGCGGCTGCTCTTGATCTCCGTGAACGCACGCGCTGTCTCCAAACCTTGCAGAGCAGCACATTGAAGCGCTTGAAAACACAGCACAACATTCCCTAATAACACTTGCAATGCATTATGACTTCAAAGGTATGACTTTAAGTCTATGACATTATTATTTATTGATTTTATTTTGTTTTATTTCTTTGATCACCAACTGCCCACGACAACACAACTCGTTTTTTTATGCAGTACTCCTGACGAACTTCACCCATTGCCCGCATCGTACCGGCTCTTAAGGTAGCTTGTGTTGGAGCAGCAGGACAAGCTCGCCATCCCGCCCGCTGCTTTCCTGCATTAATGCTCACCAAAACACAACGCACCCAGGGGAGAGATACCATGGTAAATTGGTAACCTATTTACCATGGTATCCCTCCCCTGCGGCGGCTGCTCTTGATCTCCGTGAACGCACGCGCTGTCTCCAAACCTTGCAGAGCAGCACATTGAAGCGCTTGAAAACACAGCACAACATTCCCTAATAAACACTTGCAATGCATTATGACTTCAAAGGTATGACTTTAAGTCTATGACATTATTATTTATTGATTTTATTTTGTTTTATTTCTTTGATCACCAACTGCCACGACAACACACTCGTTTTTTTATGCAGTACTCCTGACGAACTTCACCCCATTGCCCGCATCGTACCGGCTCTTAAGGTAGCTTGTGTTGGAGCAGCAGGACAAGCTCGCCATCCCGCCCGCTGCTTTCCTGCATTAATGCTCACCAAAACACAACGCACCCAGGGGAGAGATACCATGGTAAATAGGTAACCTATTTACCATGGTATCCCTCCCCTGCGGCGGCTGCTCTTGATCTCCGTGAACGCACGCGCTGTCTCCAAACCTTGCAGAGCAGCACATTGAAGCGCTTGAAAACACAGCACAACATTCCCTAATAACACTTGCAATGCATTATGACTTCAAAGGTATGACTTTAAGTCTATGACATTATTATTTATTGATTTTATTTTGTTTTATTTCTTTGATCACCAACTGCCACGACAACACACTCGTTTTTTTATGCAGTACTCCTGACGAACTTCACCCATTGCCCGCATCGTACCGGCTCTTAAGGTAGCTTGTGTTGGAGCAGCAGGACAAGCTCGCCATCCCGCCCGCTGCTTTCCTGCATTAATGCTCACCAAAACACAACGCACCCAGGGGAGAGATACCATGGTAAATAGGTAACCTATTTACCATGGTATCCCTCCCCTGCGGCGGCTGCTCTTGATCTCCGTGAACGCACGCGCTGTCTCCAAACCTTGCAGAGCAGCACCATTGAAGCGCTTGAAAACACAGCACAACATTCCCTAATAACACTTGCAATGCATTATGACTTCAAAGGTATGACTTTAAGTCTATGACATTATTATTTATTGATTTTATTTTGTTTTAATTTCTTTGATCACCAACTGCCACGACAACACACTCGTTTTTTTATGCAGTACTCCTGACGAACTTCACCCATTGCCCGCATCGTACCGGCTCTTAAGGTAGCTTGTGTTGGAGCAGCAGGACAAGCTCGCCATCCCCGCCCGCTGCTTTCCTGCATTAATGCTCACCAAAACACAACGCACCCAGGGGAGAGATACCATGGTTAAATAGGTAACCTAATTTACCATGGTATCCCTCCCCTGCGGCGGCTGCTCTTGATCTCCGTGAACGCACGCGCTGTCTCCCAAACCTTGCAGAGCAGCACATTGAAGCGCTTGAAAACACAGCACAACATTCCCTAATAACACTTGCAATGCATTATGACTTCAAAGGTATGACTTTAAGTCTATGACATTATTATTTATTGATTTTATTTTGTTTTATTTCTTTGATCACCAACTGCCACGACAACACACTCGTTTTTTTATGCAGTACTCCTGACGAACTTCACCCATTGCCCGCATCGTACCGGCTCTTAAGGTAGCTTGTGTTGGAGCAGCAGGACAAGCTCGCCATCCCGCCCGCTGCTTTCCTGCATTAATGCTCACCAAAACACAACGCACCCAGGGGAGAGATACCATGGTAAAAAGGTAACCTATTTACCATGGTATCCCTCCCCTGCGGCGGCTGCTCTTGATCTCCGTGAACGCACGCGCTGTCTCCAAACCTTGCAGAGCAGCACATTGAAGCGCTGAAAACACAGCACAACATTCCCTAATAACACTTGCAATGCATTATGACTTCAAAGGTATGACTTTAAGTCTATGACATTATTATTTATTGATTTTATTTTGTTTTTATTTCTTTGATCACCAACTGCCACGACAACACACTCGTTTTTTTTATGCACGTACTCCTGACGAACTTCACCCATTGCCCGCATCGTACCGGCTCTTAAGGTAGCTTGTGTTGGAGCAGCAGGACAACGCTCGCCATCCCGCCCCGCTGCTTTCCTGCATTAATGCTCACCAAAAACACAACGCACCCAGGGGAGAGATACCATGGTAAATAGGTAACCTATTTACCATGGTATCCCTCCCCTGCGGCGGCTGCTCTTGATCTCCGTGAACGCACGCGCTGTCTCCAAACCTTGCAGAGCAGCACATTGAAGCGCTTGAAAACACAGCACAACATTCCCTAATAACACTTGCAATGCATTATGACTTCAAAGGTATGACTTTAAGTCTATGACATTATTATTTATTGATTTTATTTTGTTTTATTTCTTTGATCACCAACTGCCACGACAACACACCTCGTTTTTTTATGCAGTACTCCTGACGAACTTCACCCATTGCCCGCATCGTACCGGCTCTTAAGGTAGCTTGTGTTGGAGCAGCAGGACAAGCTCGCCATCCCGCCCGCTGCTTTCCTGCATTAATGCTCACCAAAACACAACGCACCCAGGGGAGAGATACCATGGTAAATAGGTAACCTATTTACCATGGTATCCCCTCCCCTGCGGCGGCTGCTCTTGATCTCTTGATCTCCGTGAACGCACGCGCTGTCTCCAAACCTTGCAGAGCAGCACATTGAAGCGCTTGAAAACACAGCACAACATTCCCTAATAACACTTGCAATGCATTATGACTTCAAAGGTATGACTTTAAGTCTATGACATTATTATTTATTGATTTTATTTTGTTTTATTTCTTTGATCACCAACTGCCACGACAACACACTCGTTTTTTTTATGCAGTACTCCTGACGAACTTCACCCATTGCCCGCATCGTACCCGGCTCTTAAGGTAGCTTGTGTTGGAGCAGCAGGACAAGCTCGCCATCCCGCCCGCTGCTTTCCCTGCATTAATGCTCACCAAAACACAACGCACCCAGGGGAGAGATACCATGGTAAATAGGTAACCTATTTACCATGGTATCCCTCCCTGCGGCGGCTGCTTCTTGATCTCCGTGAACGCACGCGCTGTCTCCAAACCTTGCAGAGCAGCACATTGAAGCGCTTGAAAACACAGCACAACATTCCCTAATAACACTTGCAATGCATTATGACTTCAAAGGTATGACTTTAAGTCTATGACCATTATTATTTATTGATTTTATTTTGTTTTATTTCTTTGATCACCAACTGCCACGACAACCACACTCGTTTTTTTATGCAGTACTCCTGACGAACTTCACCCATTGCCCGCATCGTACCGGCTCTTAAGGTAGCTTGTGTTGGAGCAGCAGGACAAGCTCGCCATCCCGCCCGCTGCTTTCCTGCATTAATGCCTCACCAAAACCACCAACGCACCCAGGGGAGAGATACCATGGTAAATAGGTAACCTATTTACCATGGTATCCCTCCCCTTGCGGCGGCTGCTCTTGATCTCCGTGAACGCACGCGCTGTCTCCAAACCTTGCAGAGCAGCACATTGAAGCGCTTGAAAACACAGCACAACATTCCCTAATAACACTTGCAATGCATTATGACTTCAAAGGTATGACTTTAAGTCTATGACATTATTATTTATTGATTTTATTTTGTTTTATTTCTTTGATCACCAACTGCCCACGACAACACACTCGTTTTTTTATGCAGTACTCCTGACGAACTTCACCCATTGCCCGCATCGTACCGGCTCTTAAGGTAGCTTGTGTTGGAGCAGCAGGACAAGCTCGCCATCTCCGCCCGCTGCTTTCCTGCATTAATGCTCACCAAACACAACGCACCCAGGGGAGAGATACCATGGTAAATAGGTAACCTATTTACCATGGTATCCCTCCCCTGCGGCGGCTGCTCTTGATCTCCGTGAACGCACGCGCTGTCTCCAAACCTTGCAGAGCAGCACATTGAAGCGCTTGAAAACACAGCACAACATTCCCTAATAACACTTGCAATGCATTATGACTTCAAAGGTATGACTTTAAGTCTATGACATTATTATTTATTGATTTTATTTTGTTTTATTTCTTTGATCACCAACTGCCACGACAACACACTCGTTTTTTTATGCCAGTAACTCCTGACGAACTTCACCCATTGCCCGCATCGTACCGGCTCTTAAGGTAGCTTGTGGTTGGAGCAGCAGGACAAGCTCGCCATCCCGCCCGCTGCTTTCCTGCATTAATGCTCACCAAAACACAACGCACCCAGGGGAGAGATACCATGGTAAATAGGTAACCTATTTACCATGGTATCCCTCCCCTGCGGCGGCTGCTCTTGATCTCCGTGAACGCACGCGCTGTCTCCAAACCTTGCAGAGCAGCACATTGAAGCGCTTGAAAACACAGCACAACATTCCCTAATAACACTTGCAATGCATTATGACTTCAAAGGTATGACTTTAAGTCTATGACATTATTATTTATTGATTTTATTTTGTTTTATTTCTTTGATCACCAACTGCCACGACAACACACTCGTTTTTTTTATGCAGTACTCCTGACGAACTTCACCCATTGCCCGCATCGTACCGGCTCTTAAGGTAGCTTGTGTTGGGAGCAGCAGGACAAGCTCGCCATCCCGCCCGCTGCTTTCCTGCATTAATGCTCACCAAAACACAACGCACCCAGGGGAGAGATACCAAGGTAAATAGGTAACTATTTACCATGGTATCCCTCCCCTGCGGCGGCTGCTCTTGATCTCCGTGAACGCACGCGCTGTCTCCAAACCTTGCAGAGCAGCACATTGAAGCGCTTGAAAACACAGCACAACAT